>NC_012872.2:35943636-35978552 GCF_000003195.3 Sorghum bicolor | reverse complement strand
TAGCCAAAGAGATATAAAATCCCAGACATTCCTAACCACACAACACTGAAAGAATAAATGCAGAATTGTTTCATTTTCCCCACAAAACAAGCAGGTCGAGTCTTCGACTTCCCTTCTTTTAGCTAAATTATCTCTCGTCAGCACTCTATTATTAGAAAGCAGCCAGAGAAAAAATTGCACCCTATGTGGAATATTAAGCTTCCAAACAGCTGGAACAAACACTGGAACCACACCCCTGTGGTTGATAATAGCATACAAGGACTGCACCGAGTACCTCCCAGTAGAGTTGTAGGACCACAAAATTTGATCCTCCTCATTATTCAGGATAATATTCTCTACAGCAACCTTTAGCTCTTCCCATAAACCCATCAGCCCCACAGAAACATGCCTCCGAAAGGAGAGCTTAAGATCCTCACCATCCCAAACCTCACTGACCGTCTTACCCTGCTGTTCATTGATCACATACAGAGGCCAAAAAAGAATAGCTAAACTAGTATTACCTAACGATTGATCTTCCCAGAACCTCACTTTTTCACCATTCCCTACTACCCATTTGATGCCCATATGGGCAGCTTGCATTGCCTAAATGACTCCTTTCCAAAAAGGAGAGGCACCAACCGCTGAACAACAGAAGATATTTGGTTGCTTAGTTTTATACTTAAAATCAATAATTTTTGTCCAAATGGCAGAAGAATTTAAATGATATCTAAAAATCCAGGAACTTAACAAAGCCAGGTTCAAGCTTCTTAGATCAGGGATTCCCAAACCCCCCATTTCCTTTTTCTGAGAAACAAGCTGCCAGTTAGCTAAATGATATTTATGCTTCTCATTAGAGTTATTCCAAAGAAAATGCCCCATATGCGTGTTGATCAAGTCAATGGCCCACCTTGGAAACTTAATAACAGAAAGTAAGTAAATCGGAATGCTGGCTAGACAAGACTTAAGTAGAGTAAGTCTTCCTGCATATGACAGGAGCCTGCCCTTCCAACCAGCAATCCTTTTCACTACTTTGTCAATCACCGGCTGTAGATCCTCCCTCCTCAGTTTTGAAAAATGTAAGGGTACTCCTAAGTATTTAATATGGAAATCACTTCTCTTACAACAGAAGATTTTATCAAAATCATTTGCCCTCTCATCATCCATACCCAAAACTAAAAGATCACTCTTGTCATAATTAATCTTCATACCAGACAACTGCTCAAAACACACTAAAATCCACTTTAGATTAACCGCCTTGTCTAAATTGTTTTCAAGAAAAAGGAGAGTATCATCAGCATACTGTAAACTAATAATGCCCCCAGGTTTAGAATGTGGTAACAAACCGGTTATCAAATTAACTTTGGCAGCCCTCATGAGCATCCTACTAAACACATCCGCCACCAGGTTGAACAAAAGGGGAGACAGGGGATCACCTTGTCTAAGCCCCTTCCCTGGTTTAAAGAAAGTACTGTTCTCATCATTCATTCTAATACAAAGAGAACCACCTTGCACTACCTAAGAAATCCACCCTCTCCATTTAGCACCAAAGCCTCTAGTCATTAACATCTCCTCCAGGAACTTCCAACTAACCCGATCACAAGCCCTGACTCTTTCTTCCTATGCACCTCATGAACAATCTCATGAGCCGCAACCACACTTTCTAAAATATATCTGCCCCTTAATAAAGGCTGTTTGATTCGACGCAATCAATCTATTGGCCACTTTGATCAGCCTATTATTCAACAATTTACCAAAAATTTTAAAACTACAATTAAGAAGACTAATAGGTCTATACTTCTTAAGTGTCCTGGCATCAGGCTCTTTAGGAAGAAGAGTAATCATCGCAAATTCAACCTATCAAGATTCAGCATATTATTCTCAAAGCAATTAACTAAGGCCATCAAATCACCCTTAATAACATCCCAGAAAGCCTGGTAGAAAAGGAAAGAGAAACCATCTGGCCCTGGGGCCCCTTCAGCATAAGAACTAAAGACTGCATCCTTCACCTCGGCCTCTAAAAAAGGAGCCTCTAACACAGCATTCTCTTCTCCCGAAACCTTCTCATGATCTTCCCACAAATCCACACCTAAACTCACTCCCCCATCCTCCTCCTGTCCAAACAAGTTTTTATAAAAAGAAACCGCATGCTTAAGCATTTCATCATTTTCCTCAATCCACCCCTCTGGACTTTCTAGACCCTGAATCCTTTTTTTCCTGTTTCGTTGATTAGCTACAGTTTGAAAGTATGCTGTATTTCTATCACCCTCCTTAATCATTCTATCCCTCGAGCGTTGCCGAACTTTTATTTCTTCCAGCTTCCATAAAGCTTCTAAATCATTATTAATAATATCCATTCTAACTCTCTCTTGCTGACTTAAAACGCTTTTCTCCTGCTTGATATCTAACTCTTCAAACTCCTTAAGGAGTTGTTGCTTGAGTTTTCTAATCTCAGCATTCCTATTCCAAGACCAACCCTTAACTTTTTTCCTAAGTAATCTAATCTTAAATTGCCAAATATCCAACGGGTCAGTAAAAGCACAAGGAGTGTTCCACACCTTACAGACTAAATCTTTAAAGTCGGATTGCTCAAGCCACCACTTCTCGAAGCGAAAAATACTAGGCTTCTTCCTTTCATTGCAGTTTAGATTCAAAATCAAAGGAACATGATCGCTATGAGCCCTAGCTTTTGTAGAAACAAAAGCTAGGGGGAACTTCTGCTCAAAAGTATTAGAACAAAAAATTTTATCAATAGCAGCCATAATTGGATGCTCTTGATTATTTGTCCACGTGTAAATTCTATTAGGTGCCTTGAGCTCAACAAGGCCATACTTGTTAATCCAGTCTTTAAAAAGGTCCACCCACTTAATATTCACAATACCATTATTCTTTTCCTTACAGCTAGAAATCAGGTTAAAATCACCTCCAATGACCGTAGGTCCCTCCCAGTTATCCATGAAGGACTCTAGTTCTTGAATGAATCTGAGTTTCCCTTCATCATAAGGAGATCCATACACAACAATTAACCTCCAAACAAATTTATCATAACAGTTTTTAACCATGATAGAAGCACAAAATTCCCCATTCATACAGGCTAATACTTCAAACTTTCTTTCATTCAGACCAACCAAAATCCCCCCAGCAGTCCCTTTTGCTGGCAACACATGCCAACAAAAATCCTTATGTATATAAGAAAGAAAGGACTCGGTAAAACTCTCCTTTTTAGTTTCTTGGAGACCCACAAAATCTAAACTGTTATCTTTCACAAAATCCGCTAAGCACTGAAGACGACATTCTTTATTAAGGCCTCTCACATTCCAGAATGCGCCTATCATTTATATCTATATCAGAAATATTATCACAGCTCTTAGAAGCTATCTTAGCCCATGATTCAGGATTCCTGTTATCAGGTCCCACTATAATATCAGCACCCACCTCACTTATTTGAGGAAAATCATCTGCTAACTGAACAATATCTAAATTATTAGGGAGGTTAACCTCCGGATTATTGGTCTCAAAAGATTCCCTATCATCATGTTCCTTATTTTTCAGTTTATTAACTATTTCATGCATAATTATGGCATCAGATCCAAAGGAAATATTCACACTTTTAGCTTTTTCTAATAGGACTTCATTGCTTTCAAAAGCAAAGGAAGTTTTTTTGGTCATACCTTTCATTGTGTTCTTAGCCTCCTTCAGGTCTTGAGCTCTTTGCATAATTGTTCTCCCATCCTCTGGAACTCTCCTCGGGCGATCGACTCTCAAGGAAGGTCCCCATTGTCTCTTCTGCCTCTTTTTAGCCTGAATATCTCCTTGCATTACTTCTTTCTGAACTTGCTCATTTTGTATGTCCTCCCTTACTGGGTTCATTTCAACTCCAACAAACTCTTGAACATTAATCAGCTCCCCCAAAGAACACATTCCTTCATCCACCACCATTTTAGATGCACAGATTTCCTCCTCAGAATCTGATTCATCCAGTTCCATTCTTCTCAAAAGATTAGCACAGTCATCTTTCATACTTTCATCCTGGGCCCTCCTTCTAAACTCTTCCCATTTTGAGTGGTGGGACTCTTCACTTAGGAGTTGAAAAAACTTGTTGCCCACAATTCGACAGTCTAAATCCTCGCTCTTGGATGCTTCAGGAGTTAGAAACTGCCCTGCAGCTTTTTCCATATCAGATGATAATTTCTCAGACCCCATATTAATTCTTTCCTGGCTTAAACCACCATGTAGACTACCCATAGCATCTATTGGATGAATATCATCAATGATACTCATGGTATTTTTTCCTTTCTGTTTTTCCTCATCATTCCCAATCTCACCATCAATGGTAGATTGTAGATCTATCTGATTCAGTCCACTAGCCATCAACAACTTATCATCCGCCACATTCATGCTAGCAATTAATTGCTTTTCTTGACCCCACAAATCATATTGATCAATCCCAATGTTGACTGTCCTGGAACCTGAGACAGACCCTTTTCCATTTTTGTCAGTAGGTGTTTTCCCCTTATCTTGCAGCCCCTTATCCTTGTCAAAAACACTCTCATCATCCAGCAAATCATCATCCTCATCCTCTGTACCCTTATCATTTTTCTTATCATCATCATTACCACCCCCATCATCATTGCCTGGTGGTCTAGGATCAACAGCTTTCAAACCTTCCACCTCAAAGGAAACCACAAACAAATCCTTGTTCATCTCATACAATCTGTCTGTAGGAATCTTACTGATATCTCTACAAGCCACCTTGACTCTCACCACCTCATAAAAAGTCTTAAAGATAGTAGTCCAGTCCACCTCCACCATCAGCCCAAAACCAGATGCAATTTGAGCAAAAACCTTCCAGTGGCACCACCTAGGAGGTGTTCCCAAAATCTGCACCCACACCTCCTGAAGAGCAGCAAAAGGTTCCAAATCCCCTATCCATTCAAGAACCTCCACTTGAACCCCCTCTTTTCTCAGATTAAAGGATGGATAATTTTTTATGTCTGAAACTTTCTTGTGAGAAGGAAACCTCACCAAAAACTTGCCTGGTTCAAGCTCTCTAATCTGCCATGGCCATTCTTTGCAGTAAATTTCAGAAAGTTCAGCCTCTAGCTCAACCAAAGAAATTTGCCCAGACTTTACTCTCACCACACCACAATTTGTCGGATTTAACCACTGAGTAGACTCCACTGTAGGGATCTCCACATGATAAAAACCCAAACCCTGACTAGAACTCCCCACATATGCAGCAATCGGATGGTCAGCTTTCCAAGCAGGACAAATATTCATGTGATGACCCGCTACCCCACAGATGAAACAAATTTTTGGTCTCAAGCAATTCCCAACAAAGCACAGTTGTAGCAGGTCATTTTACGATACCTTGGATCGATGAACGGGGCGTCACCCTGGTGCTGGGCAGCATGGTCATAACTCTGCGCCGCTGCCCGCCTAGGCGGCGGTTGTTGCTGGCGCTGCCTAGGGGCTTGTTGCTGGCGCTGAAGAGGTTGCTGGCGCTGAAGAGGTTGTTGCCGAGATGGTGGCGGAGCAAGTCGGGGTTGCCTCTGTTGTTGCTCTTGCTGAACCCGCCCCTGATCTCTCCATCCCTGCACCTGGGGCTGTGGAAACCTCTGTTGAGGCCCCAACGAACGATGGGGAGGAGGGCGCGGACCTTGCAGATGCGGGGGCTCCTGCCACACCCATCTTCCACCTTCCGCCATTGAGCACTTGAGGATCTCCGCGAAAGTTTCCTTCTCTCCCCCCTTACCCCAGAAGTCCCTCGCAAAACTCAGCTTCACTGCGGGCTCGACGATCCTGTCCGAGCGAGATGCAGGGAAACAGTCTTCTACAGAGATGTGCTTCGACTCTACCAGATCCCGCCGGATCCAGAAGAGCCCCACGCCATGGTTGGATGCAGTAGATTGGGTGGGATTGGAGTGTGGAACCCTAGGGTTTCGTGGCGGCAGCGAGTCAATCGCCCACAACTGGCCGAAGAACTCCTCGATGACTTCCTCACATCGGATATTCTCTAGGTCCTTCGCCTTCACCACATCTCCACACGCCAGCTTCCTACCCACCCCGCCTCTGACCGGTGGGGGAGGCGCCCACCTCTGGCTTGCGGACCCGGCGCAAACCTGGGGCCGTGTGGTCAGCCATGGAGGATGAGGCCATGGCGGGACGTCCTCCCTCCGACACAGAGTACGCGTACGGGAAGACGACGACGACATTCTGCTCAGCCAATTCACATATCTTACATCGAAACTAACACTGTTTCTAGACAGACCAAATTGAGATTCCATATGACACATGTCATCAAGGAGTTCCGTCGGGTGCATCCAAATTTATTTCCAAGCATATGGTATGTTCCATGCAAACCGTGCACATATCTTGCATCAAGATTAGCACTATCTCCAAACAGACCGAACCGAGCTTCCACTTGAGCCTCTTAATCTAGGAGTACAAACAGATGCATCAAAAATGGTTTCTTAGACTATGGTGCATTAGGCACAAACTATGCACCTATCTTGCACCAAAACTAACATTGTCTCCAAACAGACCGAAACGAGATTCCATATGACACACGTCATCTAGGAGTTCCATTGGGTGCGTCCAAATTAATTTCTTAATATATGGTATGTTACATGCAAACTATGCAACTATCTTGCATCAAGATTAGCACTATATCCGAACAGACCAAATCGAGCCTCCAATTGACCCTCTTCAACTTCGAGTACCATCGGGTGCGTCTAAAATGGTTTCTTAGCCTGTGGTGCATTAGGCGTAAACCATGCACATATCTTGCACCGAAACAAACACTGTTTCTAAACGAACCAAAGCAAGATTCCCTATGACACATGTCATCAAGGAGTTCTGTCGGTTGCATCCAAATTGATTTCCAAGCAAATGGTATGTTCCGTGCAAACCTTGCACCTATCTTGCATCAAGAATAGCACTATCTCCAAACAGACCGAACCGAGCTTCCACTTGAGCCTCTTCATCTAGAAGTACAAACAGGTGCATCAAAAATGGTTTCTTAGACTATGGTGCATTAGGCACAAACTATGCATCTATCTTGCACCAAAACTAACATTGTCTCCAAACAGACCGAAGCGAGATTCCATGTGACACACGTCATCTAGGAGTTCAATTGGGTGTGTCCAAATTAATTTCTTAACATATGGTATGTTCCATGCAAACTGTGCAACTATCTTGCATCAAGATTAGCACTATATCCGAACAGACCAAATCGAGCCACCACTTGAGCCTCTTCAACTACGAGTACCATCGGGTGCGTCTAAAATAGTTTCTTAGCCTATGGTGCATTAGGCGTAAACCGTGCACATATCTTCTACTAAAACTAACACTGTCTCTAAACGAACCAAAGCAAGATTCCATATGACACACATCATCAAGGAGTCATATCAGGTGCGTCCTAATTGATTTCTGAGCATATCATATGTTCCATGCAAACCGTGCATCTATCTTGCATCAAGATTAGCACTATCTCCAAACAGAGCAAACCGAGCTGTCACTTGAGCCCCTTGACCTAGGAGTACCATTGGGTGCGTTCGAAATGGTTTCTTATCCTATGGTGCATTAGGTGCAAACAGTGCACCTATCTTGCACCGGAACTAACACTGTCTCTAAACGGACCAAAGTGAGATTCCATATGACACATGTCATCTAGGAGTTCCATCTGGTGCGTCCAAATTGATTTCTATGCATATGGTATGTTCCATGCTAATCTGCACCTATCTTGCATCAAGATTGGCACTATCTCTAAACAGACCGAACCGAGCATCCACTTGTGCCCCTTCACCTAGGAGTTCCAACAAGTGCGTCCAAAATGGTTTCTTAGACTATGGTGCATTAGGTGCAAACTGTGCACCTATCTTGCACCGAAACTAACAATGTCTCCAAATGGAACGAAGCGAGATTTCATATAGCACACGTCATCAAGGAGTTCCATCGGGTGCATCCAAATTGATTTCCAAGCATATGGTATGTTCCAGGCAAACCATGCACCTACCATGCATAAGGATTAGCACTATCTCCAAACTGACCAAACCAAGCTTCCACTTGAGCCTCTTCACCCAAGAGTACCAAATAGTTTGTCCAAAATGGTTTCTTAGACTATAGTGCATTAGGCGCAAACTGTGCACCTATCTTGCACTAAAACATACAATGTCTACAAATGAACCGAAGTAAGATTCCATATGACACACATCATCTAGGAGTTCCATTGGGTGCATCCAAATTGATTTCTAAGTATATGGTATGTTCCTTGCAAATCATGCACCTATCTTGCATCAAGATTAGCACTATCTCCAAACAGATAAAACTGAGCTTCCACTTGAGCCTCATCACCAAAGATCCAACAGGTGCTTCCAAAATGGTTTCTTAGACTATGGTGCATTAGGCGCAAACCATGCACATATCTTGCACTGAAACGAACACTATTTCTAAACAGACCAAAGCAAGATTCCATATGACAGACGTCATCAAGGAGTTCCATCGGGTGCATCCAAATTGATCTCAAAGCATATGGTTTGTTATATGCAAACCGTGCACTTATCTTGCATCAAGATTAGCACTATCTCCAAACAGACCGAACCGAGCTTCCACTTGATCCTCTTCATCTAGGAGTACAAACAGGTGCGTCAAAAATGGTTTCTTAGACTATGATGCATTAGGCACAAACTATGCACTTATCTTGCACCAAAACTAACATTGTCTCCAAACAGACCGAAGCGAGATTCCATGTGATACACGTCATCTAGGAGTTCCATTGGGTGCGTCCAAATTAATTTCTTAACATATGGTATGTTCCATGCAAACGGTGCAACTATCTTGCATCAAGATTAGCCTATCTCCAAACAGACCAAATCGAGCCTCCACTTGAGCCTCTTCAACTATGAGTCCCATCGAATGCGTCTAAAATGGTTTCTTAGCCTATGGTGCATTAGTCGTAAACCATGCACATATCTTGCACCGAAACGAACATTATTTCTAAATGAACCAAAGCAAGATTCCATATGACACATGTCATGAAGGAGTTCCGTCGAGTGCATCCAAATTGATTTCCAAGCATATGGTATGTTCCATGCAAACTGTGCACCTATCTTGCATCAAGATTAGCACTATCTCCAAACAAACCGAACCGAGCTTCCACTTGAGCCTCTTCTTCTAGGAGTACAAATAGGTGCATCAAAAATGGTTTCTTAGACTATGGTGCATTAGGCACAAACTATGCACCTATCTTGCACCAAAACTTACATTGTCTCCAAACAGACCGAAGTGAGATTCCATGTGATACACGTCATCTAGGAGTTCCATTGGGTGCGTCCAAATTAATTTCTTAACATATGGTATGTTCCATGCAAACTGTGCAACTATCTTGCATCAAGATTAGCTCTATATCCGAACAGACCAAATCGAGCCTCCACTTGAGCCTCTTCAACTACGAGTACCATCGGGTGCATCTAAAATGGTTTCTTAGCCTATGGTATATTAGGGGTAAACCGTGCACATATCTTCTACCAAAACTAACACTTTCTCTAAATGAACCGAAGCAAGAATCCATATGACACACATCATCAAGGAGTTCTATAAGGTGTGTCCAAATTAAATTCTAAGCATATGGTACGTTCCATGTAGACCGTGCATCTATCTTGCATCAAGATTAGCACTATCTCCAAATATACCAAACTGGGCTTTCACCTGAGCCTTTTACCTAGGAGTACCATCGGATGTGTCCAAAATGGTTTCTTAGCCTATGCTGCATTATGTGCAAACCTTGCACCTATCTTGCACCGAAACTAACACTATCTCCAAATAGACCGAAGCAAGATTTCGTATGATAAATGTCATCTTGGAGTTCCATCATGTGCATCCAGATTGATTTCCAAGCATTTTGTATGTTCCATGCAAACCTTGCACCTATCTTGCATCAAGATTAGCATTATATCTAAACAGACCAAACCAAGCATCCACTTGAGCCCCTTCACCTAGGAGTACCAACAAGTGCGTCCAAAATGGTTTCTTAGACTATGGTGCAATAGTTGCAAAATGTGCACCTATCTTGCACCGAAACTAACAATGTCTCAAAATGGACCAAAGCGAGATTCCATATGACACACGTCATCAAGGAGGTCCATCGGGTGCATCCAAATTGATTTCCAAGCATATGGTATGTTCCATGCAAACCATACACCTACCTTGCATAAGGATTAGCACTATCTCCAAACTGACCGAACCAAGCTTCCACTTGAGCCTCTTCATCCAAGAGTACCAAATAGTGCGTCCAAAATGGTTTCTTAGACTATGGTGCATTAGGCGCAAACTGTGCACCTATCGTGCACAAAAACTTACAATGTCCACAAATAGACAAAAGCAAGATTCCATATGACACACGTCATCTAGGAGTTCCATTGGGTGCGTCCAAATTGATTTCTAAGCATATGGTATATTCCTTGCACATCATGCACCTATCTTGCATCAATGTTAGCACTATCTGCAAACAGATCAAACCGAGCTTCCACTTGAGCCTCTTCAGCGAAGTACCAACAGGTGCTTCCAAAATGGTTTCTTAGCCCATGGTGCATTAGGCGCAAACCATGCACATATCTTGCACCGAAACTAACACTGTTTCTAAACAGACCAAAGCAAGATTCCATATGACACACGTCATCAAGGAGTTCCATCGGGTGCATGCAAATTGATCTCAAAGCATATGGTTTGTTCCATGCAAACCGTGCACCTATCTTGCATCAAGATTAGCACTATCTCCAAATAGACTGAACCGAGCTTCCACTTGAGCCTCTTCATCTAGGAGTACAAACAGGTGCGTCAAAAATGGTTTCTTAGACTATGGTGCATTAGGCACAAACTATGCACCTATATTGCATCGAAACTAACATTGTCTCGAAACAGACCGAAGCGAGATTCCATATGACACACGTCATCTAGGAGTTCCATTGGGTGCGTCCAAATTGATTTCTTAACATATGGTATGTTCCATGCAAACTGTGCAACTATCTTGCATCAAGATTAGCACTATACCCAAACAGACCAAATTGAGCCTCCATGCATATCGTATGTTCCATGCAAACCTATATCAAGTGGTTTCTTGCGTCAAGATCATCTAGGAGTTCCATCTGGTGCATCCAAATGGATTTCTAAGCATATGGTATGTTCCATGCAAATCGTGCACCTAATCAATTTCTGAACGGAGACGCGCTGTGTGGATAACGCCGTGTGCGTTGCTCTCCTTATCCTCTCCCAACAACCCCTTCCTCCCTTCACCGCCGCCGGTCCCCTGTCCTCCTCGGCGTCCTCACCGGCGGCAGGACAGGAGGGCCGGCCCCCTTCATCTCCTGATCCCCTCTTCCCCTTCCTTGTAAGATCCTCTAGCCAAATAAAGCTTTGGAGAAAGATGGAGAAGAACTCATTCGAGGTGTCGCAGCAGAAGAAGGAGCCGAAGCTGCAGGATCCCGAGATCCAGGCGGCGCTGCTCCTCTATATCGGCGAATCTGCCATCTTGAGCGGCTCCGGGCAGCATCAGCAACAGCAGGATGGAGGCAAGGAGCAGCAGCTGCAGGTGGTGGCGCAGCCCGGGGAGCTGAGGAAGCAGATGCTCGCGCCCAAGTGGAGCTCTAACAAGGACCGCCACACCAAGGTCGACAGGAGGGGTCGCCGGATCCGGATGCCTGCGCTGTGCGCTGCGCGGATCTTCCATCGCACGGGAGCTCGGCCAGTCCGACGACGAGACCGTGCATTGGCTGCTGCAGAAGGCCAAGCCGGCCATCGTCACTGACACCGACACGATCCCGTTCACGCCTTCGCCGTCCACTACATCCCCTCCACCCCCCACATCACCGCCTCCGTCTTCGACCTCGGCTCCTGCGACCCCCACTGCATCCCCGTCCGTGCCGTCGTCCTTCTCCCCGGCGAAGTCCTCTCTGCATCTCCATCTTTTGTCTTTCTTAGTTTTTGTTTTTATTTTTCTTTATTTTCTTCTTTCGTACCTCACTTGCATGGCTATAGATCATCATCTGGATAGAGACTCTTGGCTCTCTCATCCCCTTCTGATTAGTGCATGCATAGTGTCTGTGGTCCTTGTTACCTTTGTTCCAGTTAGACAGCTACTTCTTCGGCGTTGGATCAACGATGTTGCCTCCATCTGGGATATCGGTTCAAGCTTCTTCTACCTCCGACAACGTCAACAACTTCATCTTTCGGTTGCCGGAATATGTCTTCTTAGATGGCTTATCCGATTCCCCTTCAACCGTCGCTTTGCGCGGTCAAACCATCTGGGTGCACGCGTCCTGGACGCCTCTGCGTATTCCCCTCGCTGGCATGCAAGTCTATCTCGTCGCCTTAGTCGACGCTGCTGTCTTTATTCCTGGTCCGTGGACCTTGTTGTATCAAGGTATCCCTTTGGGAACCTTCTTGTACTACGTTTGGTTTAATATATATGTTATGTTTTCGTAAAAAAAATCAATTTCTGAACAAATGGATTTCTGAGCATATGGTATCTTGCACCGAAATCAATTTGGATGCATGGAGGCTCGATTTGGTCTGTTCGGATATAGTGCTAATCTTGATGCAAGATAGTTGCACAGTTTGCATGGAATGTACCATATGTTAATCAACCAATTTGGACGCACCCAATGGAACTTGTAGATGACTTGTGTCATATGAAATCTCGCTTCAGGCTGTTTGGAGACAATGTTAGTTTCGGTGCAAGATAGGTGCATAGTTTGTGCCTAATGCATCATAGTCTAAGAAACCATTTTTTTACGCACCTGTTTGTACTCCTACATGAAGAGGCTCAAGTGGAAGCTCGGTTTGGTTTGTTTGGAGATAGTGCTAATCTTGATGCAAGATAGGTGCACGGTTTGTATGGAACATACCATATGCTTGGAAATCAATTTGGATGCACCTGATGAAACTCCTTGATGACGTGTGTCATCAGGAATCTCGCTTTGGTCTATTTAAAAATAGTGTTAGTTTTGGTGCAAGATATGTGCATGGTTTGCGCCTAATGCACCATACTCTAAGAAACCATTTTGGAAGCACCTGTTGGTACTTCAGTGAAGAGGATCAAGTGGAACCTTGGTTCGATCTGTTTGGAGATAGTGCTAATCTTGATGCAAGATAGGTGCACGATTTGCAAGGAATATACCAATATAGCATATGCTTAGAAATCAATTTGGACGAACCCAATGGAACTCCTAGATGACGTATGTCATATGGAATCTTGCTTCGGTCCGTTTATAGACATTGTAAGTTTTAGTGCAAGATAGGTGCACAGTTTGCGCCTAATGCACCATAGTCTAAGAAACCATTTTGGACACACTATTTGGTACTCCTGGGTGAAGAGGCTCAAGTGGAAGCTTGGTTCGGTAAGTTTGGAGATACTACTAATCCTTATGCAAGGTAGGTGCATGGATTGCATGGAACATACAATATGCTTGGAAATCAATTTGGATGCAACCGATGGAACTCCTTGATGACGTGTGTCATATGGAATCTCGATCGATCCATTTAGAGACATTGTTAGTTTCGGTGCAAGATAGGTGCACAGTTTGCACCTAATGTACCATAGTCTAAGAAACCATTTTGGACGCACTTGTTAGTACTCCTAGGTGAAGGGGCTCAAGTCGATGCTCGGTTCGGTCTGTTTAGAGATAGATCTAATCTTGATGCAAGATAGGTGCACGGTTTGCATGAAACATACCAAATGCTTGGAAATCAATCTGGACGCACATGATGGAACTCCTAGATTACGTGTGTCATATGAAATCTTGCTTCGTCTATTTGGAGATAGTGTTAGTTTTTGTGCAAGATAGGTGCAAGGTTTCCACATAATGCAGCATAGGCTAAGAAACCATTTTGGACGCACCCGATGGTACTCCTAGGTAAAAGGCTCAAGTGAAAGCTCAGTTTGGTCGATTTGGAGATAGTGCTAATCTTGATGCAAGATAGATGCACGGTCTGCATGGAACGTACCATATGCTTAGAAATTAATTTGGACACACTCGATAGAACTCCATGATGATTTGTGTCATATGGAATCTCGCTTTTGTGTGCTTAGAGACAGTATTAGTTTTGGTGCAAGATATGTGCACGGTTTGCGCCTAATGTACCAAAGTCTAAGAAACCATTTCAGAAGCACCTATTGGTACTCCTAGGTGAAGAGGCTCGGTTCGGTCTGTTTAGAGATAGGCTAATCTTGATGCAAGATAGGTGCACGATTTGCATGGAACATACCATATGCTCATAAATCAATTTGGATGCACCAGATGAAACTCCTAGATGACATGTGTCATATGGAATCTCACTTCGGTCCGTTTAGAGATAGTGTTAGTTTCGGTGCAAGATAGGTGCACGGTTTGCACCTAATGCACCATAATATAAGAAACCATTTTGGACGCACCCGATGGTACTCCTAGGTCAAGGGGCTCAAGTGAAAGCTCCATCTGGTCTTTTTGGAGATAGTGCAAATATTGATGCAAGATAGATGCACGGTTTGCATGAAACATACGATATGCTGAGAAATCAATTAGGACACACCTAATATAACTCCTTAATGATGTGTGTCGTATGGAATCTTGCTTCGGTTCGTTTAGAGACAGTGTTAGTTTTGGTAGAAGATATGTGCACGGTTTACGCCTAATGCACCATAGGCGAAGAAACCATTTTAGACGCACCCGATGGTACTCGTAGTTGAAGGGGCTCAAGTGGAGGCTCGATTTGGTCTATTCGGATATAGTGCTAATCTTGATGCAAGATAGTTGCATAGTTTGCAAGGAACGTACCATATGTTAAGAAATCATTTTGGACGCACCCAATGGAACTCCTAGATGACATGTGTCATATGGAATCTTGCTTCGGTCTGTTTGGAGACATTGTTAGTTTTGGTGCAAGATAGGTGCATAGTTTGTGCCTAATGCACCATAGTCTAAGATACCATTTTTGACGCACCTGTTTGTACTCCTAGATGAAGAGGCTCAAGTGGAATCTTGGTTTGATCTGTTTGGAGATAGTACTAGTCTTGATGCAAGATAGGAGCAAGATTTGCACGGAACATACCATATGCTTAGAAATCAATTTGGACGCACCCAATGGAACTCCTAGATGATGAGTGTCATATGGAATCTTGCTTCGGTCCATTTGTAGACATTGTAAGTTTTAGTGCAAGATAGGTGCATAGTTTGCGCCTAATGCACCAAAGTCCAAGAAACTATTTTGGACACACTATTTGGTACTTCTGGGTGAAGAGGCTCAAGTGGAAGCTTGGTTCGGTCAGTTTGGAGATAGTGCTAATCCTTAAGCAAGGCAGGTGCATGGTTTGCATGGAACATACCATATGCTTGGAAATCAATTTGGATGCACCCGATGGAACTCCTTGATGATGTGTGTCATATGGAATCTCGCTTCGATCCAATTGGAGACATTGTTAGTTTCGATGCAAGATAGGTGCATAGTTTGCATCGAATGCACCATAGTCTAAGAAACCATGTTGGAAGCTCCTATTGGTACTTCGGTGAAGAGGCTCAAGTGGAAGCTCGGTTTGATCTGTTTGGAGATAATGCTAATCTTGATGCAAGATAGGTGCACGGTTTGCATGGAACTATTTATAACAGGATTGTGCAGGGCAAAACGGGCAAGGGCAAATTTGATTTATCTCTTTGCCGCATCTGTGAGACCCGAGGAAACTGAGGTAGATATGGTAACTGTTCGCACGGTAATCAAGGGATCGTGCAGGTGATTTGACAGGAAGCAGTCATTATCTAGAGATATTTCACTGTGCGGGATCTCCTGGTCGGTCCATCGGCAGAGCCTGGTAACGGTCATATTGCCGATAGGAAAGAAATGTGGATATAGCCGTTTGGAAAGGTAAGATACGGGTGTCCTGGTCAGTACATCGGCAAGTCCCTGTAACGGTAGTATTGCCGATACGCGACTAAGATGGAAATGTCCGTTTAGGGGAGTTGAGAATTTCGAGGGATCTGCGGAAGGATAGATCAGAATTGTTCAAATTAAGGCTGTCGGTTGCCAGATTAGGAGCATTAATCGCGGAAAAGGGCATCATTACTGTAGAGAATTTCGGAGCATTAATGATCTCATACTCCGAAATTGGGGGCATGTGTTGACACCGTTTTTGGGCACGTGTCCATGTTTGGTGAACTACGGGCCAGCAAGGTAAGGCAGCGGTGTTTAATATACAGGATGAGTTGCCGATGAAGAAGAAGTTGGATGTGATTAAGTCCATAGATGATGATGCGTCCGTGCCGATGGCTGCGGCAAAGGAATCTGCCGATGACCACGACAAGGGAGTCCGCCGATGATACGGAGGGAGAGTCTGGAAGCTGCCGATGGGTTCGTGAAGGTGTTCTAGTCTGTCACGGGGGTAGTTTTGTATTTTCCTTAGTTGTTTAAATTTTTTTGTATACGGATTCTGTGTAATTTGGAATTCGAGTTCTAATCGTGTCTGGTTATAGCTCTTTGAGAAGGGTATAAATATAGACCCTAGGGCCTTGTAATGAGAGATCTATCAATCAATCAAACACACGTTTTTACTCATATTCTAGCATCTACTTCTTCGACGACTTCGTCATACTTTTTCCTTTTCACTACGAGTTCTTAGGAATTCGTCGACTTAAGCTCGCATGTTCTCAAGTTCCGCGCGAGTACCTCTTAGTCTTGACATCCGGGCGCATCGCTGTTGTCAAGACTAAAGTATTCGAGTTACCACATTTGCCGATAGTAAGGTCAAATCGGCTGGCACGCCTTAACGTTTGAATCGGGTATTAGCCCTCTGTGTTTGCAGACCAGCTTTTGCACCAACACATCTTTTGGCACGCCCAGTGGGACAGATCCAAGATCAAGATCAACATGTCGACTTCTGAGTTTGATCAAGAGAATGTCATCCCCGTGACGGAAGCCAATCTCAAGGATGAGCAGAAGCAAGCTATTGCTAAAGCCATGGAGGATTACAAGCAGCAATGCCTGAGGTCCTTCAGCATGAACAGGAGCGGTGAGGTGATTCAGAAGGATGCACTGTCGGCCCCTCGGCAGGTTACTTTTGAGTCCAATCCTGGCAAACTTCAAGAGATGGTTGACAGCGCTATCAACCGTGCTTTGATCAACCAAGCTGGTGTACTGTCTAATACGGCTTTCAATGCCGTGGCAAGAACTTTCAAGGAGGGACAATTGTCACCGGATTATGTGGGCCCCACTTATCACCAGCCAAAGGAACCAGTGGTCACATCTCCATCAGCTGCTACAGCCGCTGCGGGTATGGAGATTCCTGTTCCGCCAAGCACGTTGGGAGTCACCAATGGACAATCTATGCCGATGACAACTAATCCATAGACTTCAGATGGGCAGATTAAACTTGCCACAGATCTGTTAGCATCAGCAATGACAGGGTTAACTCCTCCTCCCAACTGGTGGGGTTATGGCATGCCTCCAGAGTTAACGCCGGGTACATCGCAGACGACTGACATGAGAGGCAAGACCCCTATGGCATCGGCACCTCCCAATATGCCGATGAACCAGAGTCCCCAGTATACTACTACAACTACTACTGCAAGACCTTACACTGGGAATTCTCAAGCTCCAATGTTCCAGATGCCTAACGCATCGGTAGACTCGATGCTGATGCAATAGAGGTCTATGGCTCAATCAGGGTATGTCAATTCAACGACGATGACCAATTACCAGTCATCGGTAGGGCCTATGCCGATGAACGCTAATAATGGATGGCTTGGGCAGCAAGCCTTTCCGCAAACGCCCCAACAGAGTCACCAGGCTACAGGGTTCCACCAAGGACAGATCTATCCCGGGTTCCAGAATTAGGGGATCCCTAACCAGCCAATGAATTTCGGGTAGCAGGTCAGCGAACAGCAGATTGGCGGGCAACAGCTTGGTGGTCCACAGGTGGGAGGCCAGATGATCAACCCAATGTTCCGTGAAGATCGTGCACCGAACAGACACGTGGAGGCTTACCAGCAGGTGCCGGGTCCACAACCACCCCATCGGCAAGATGCCGATGCGTACTGGGCCGATAAAATCGCTGAAGTAATGAGGGATCAATTTGGGATAAAACCCAAAGTCAACACTTACTCTTATCGGACACCGTATCCTCCCGCATATGATTTGATCCCGCTTCCGCATCGGTACAAGGTACCAGACTTTACTAAGTTTTCTGGACAGGATGACACGTCGACCATGGAGCACGTCAATAGGTTTATCATTCAATGCGGAGAAGCTGGTAACAGGGACGAGTTAAGGGTTCGTCTATTTTCATCATCGTTGTCTGGATCGGCCTTTACCTGGTTCATATCACTACCTCCCAACTCAGTGATTACTTGGGCCGATCTGGAGAAACAATTCCACAAATACTTCTTTTCTGGGGTTCATGAGAAGAAGATCACCGATTTGGTCAAATTGAAACAGCATAATGATGAATCGGTTGAAGGTTTTGTACAGAGGATACGGGAAGTCAAGAACAAGTGCTATAGTCTGGTTCTGGACGATCGGCAGCTAGTCGATTTGGCTTTCTAGGGTTTGTTGCCACACATCAGGGACAAATATGCATCTCAGCAGTTTGAAAGCTTAAGTCATCTGGTGCAAAGAATCTCTGATCAAGACATCAAGCCGTTTGAACCCAAGAGAGCATGGAACAAAAAGGTGTCGTTCGTTGATGAAGCAACAAGCTCAGATTCTGATGAGGAACCAGTCATCGGCTTGGCAGAGTGGGTGAAAAATAAGAAGCCGATGTCTTGCCCTTTTGGGCAGAAGGAACCAGAGAAGTTCGCTTTTGACACCGCTAAGGCCGATAGAATATTTGACTTTCTACTTCAGGAAGGTCAGATCAAGCTGTCTCCTAATCATGTGATCCCATTGGCTGAGGAGTTAAGAAGGATGAAATATTGGAAGTGGCATAATGCAACTTCTCATGATACCAATGAGTGCAAGGTTTTGAGACAGCAACTGCAATCGGCTATAGAATCTAGGAGGATCAAATTTGACGGCTCCAAGACCCAGAAGCCGATGAAGATTGACCAACATACTTTCCCAACGAACATGTTGGATGCTAAGGGAAAAGCCAAGGTCTTAACTTCAGAAGCATCCGAAAGAAGTGCATCGGTGGATCCTCAGCATCAAGTCCCACTGCCGATGCGAGAGGAAGAGGCTTGGTCCAGGAAGGAACCGGCTCAGGATGGTCTCCCCGATCTGGGATTGTAATAACTCACAGAAGGCCTTGGGAAACTTGGCAGCAACGAGAAGATCGGTATCGGCGCCAGCGAGAAGATTATCGTCGGGAAGAAGAAAGACGCCGATAGGAGTGGAATCAGCATAGAGATCCCTGGAATTGTCCGTTCTTCATCCATTGCTGGGAGGAGAACATCAAGCTTCCTACTGTCAGAGATTGCCCTGAGTGCAACGGTTATGATCGGTACGACAGGTCCGATCGGAACTATCGTGATAATGATCGGCGCTTCAATGGGCCGATTAGACGGAGAGCATCCGTCCATGATCGGTTGGGGGGCAGACTCAGTGTGCACGACAGGCTTGGTGATCGTGTCCAATATTTTCCCAGGAACCAGGAAGAGCTCGAGGAGATGGCTAATGCACGAGTTCCCGACGAATTCATATTTTGCAGCGATGCTAATACGCATCGGATGGAGTCAAGGGAAAATCGACACCCAGCAGCAAGGCAGAAGCCGCTTCCTCCATGGTGTCCAGAGGGGTTGACCAAGACACAGAAAAGGAGACTTGTTGACACCGTTTTTGGGCACGTGTCCAGGCTAGCAGGATAAGACGGCAGTGTTTTGTTTATAGGATGAGTTACCGATGAAGGAGAGGTTGAACGTGACTAAGTCTACAGGCGGTGATGTGTCTGTGCCGATTGCTATGATGAAGAAGTCTGCCGATGACTATGGCAAGGGAGTCTGCCGATGATACGAAGGAAGAGTTCGGCAGCCGCCGATGGTTTGTTGCAGAGTTTCAGTTTGTCACGGGGGATAGTTTTGTTATTTCCTTTATTATTTAAATTGTTTTGTATACGGATTCCGTGTAATTTGGAATTCGAATTCTAATCGAGTCTGGCTGTAGCTCTTTGAGCAGGGTATAAATATAGACCCTAGGACCATGTAATGAGACATCTATCAATCAATCAAACACACGTTTTTACTCATATTCCAGCATCTACTTTTTCGGCGACTTCGTCATACTTTTCTTCCTTTTTATTATGAGTTCTTAGGAATTCGTCGACTTAAGCTCGGTGCGTTCTCAAGTTCCGTGTGAGTATCTCTTAGCCGTGACATCCGGGCGCATCGCTGTTGTCGGGACTAAAGTATTCGAGTTATCTCCTTTGCCGATAGCAAGGTCAAATCGGCTGGCACGCCTTAACGTTTGAATCGGGTATTAGCCCTTTGTGTTTGCAGACCAGCTTTTGCACCAACACATCTTTTGGCACGCCCAGTGGGACCAATCCAAGATCAAGATCAACATGTCGACTTCTGAGTTTGATCAAGAGAACGTCATCCCCGTGACGGAAGCCAATCTCAAGGATGAGCAGAAGCAAGCTATTGCTAAAGCTATGGAGGATTACAAGCCGCAATGCCTGAGGTCCTTCAACATGAACAGGAGCAGTGAGGTGATTCAGAAAGAAGCACTGCCGGCCCCTCGGCAGGTTACTTTTGAGTCCAATCCTGGCAAACTTCAAGACATGGTTGACAGTGCTATCAACCGTGCTTTGATCAACCAAGCTGGTGTACTGTCTAATACGGTTTTCAATGCCGTGGCAAGAAATTTCAAGGAGGGACAATTGCCACCAGATTATGTGGGCCCCACTTATCACCAACCAAAGTCAGTCACAGCTCCATCGGCTGCTACGGCCGCTGCGGGTATGGAGATTCGTGTTCCGCCAAGTACGTTGGGAGTCACCAATGGACAATCTATGCCGATGACAACTAATCCACAGACTTCAGATGGGCAAATTAAACTTGCCACAGATCTGTTAGCATCGGCAATGACAGGGTTTGTAACAGAACCGACCAAATTATAAGAGATTAAGCCTAATAGTGACCATTTGCATAGTCGAACCATCACGCTTAAGCCCATATAATCCCGGTAGTCCGTGAAATCTCGAAGGATTTCAAACCACACATCGCATAACAGCCAAGATCGTAATAAGTTTAGCGGCCGCCATCCACAAGTACATCTAGATTACAACATTCATGAAACACATCGGAGTACTTAAGTTATTACAAACCAAGTTCTTCAAGTAGCGGAAGCTTCATAGTTCGAAAATACAACACACACGATAAGTCTGATACAGTGCCATAGTTCGGTCATTCCCACAAAAGCAAAAGAAGAGGCGGAGTGACCATCGCCCTTGGTCTAGTCATCACCCATAGCTGGGTACAAACAGAGGATGCAATAACCATAGTACATTTGACCATCTGCAAAACAACATGGGAGTAGAACCCTGAGTACGAGAAGGTACTCAGCTAGACTTACCCGTCATAAACTTAAAATAAAGACTCATCAAGGATCATGAAGGCTATTTAGTGGGGTAGCTGACAACCATTTTGCAAAGACCGCAAGGTTTTATTACCCGAACCTACATAAATCTTTTCTTCTTTTAATCTGCTCAAGTTGAAAGTATCATTATCTATTATCTAGGTTTGCTCCTATGCTATTACAAGCAAGTATGAGACTATGATAGTACCTCATCACAGCAGTCGTAAACCCATTTCATTTTAACCCAAGTGTTCCATAGTCCTTACTACGAGGACAGGGCTCATGTCAAGTGCTCACTATCCAGGAGCGATGGCGATTCGAATCGATTTCTAACCAGCTGGCGAGGTATTCCCCACACAAACCACACTCACTGATCAAGTGAGCTACAGATCACCGTATTACACTATCCAGGACCAATTCGCGGGTTCGGCAGGCACCGCCAGTACCCGAGGACCGTTCCGGCGACCGAGGTATCCAAGGTATACCAAGGTTGCGCGCCGCGCCCTCGTCGTTCTCCTCAACCACCACCAATACAGCGCATGGCGGCTCGATTCCCGGCCCGGATAGTGTTCAGGCTTCGCGGTCGGAATGACTTATCCTTCCAGCTAAGTGTGGGGCATGCGTTCAACATGACAAGAGGGCCGTCAACGATCGGTCCTTAATCGACACAGGCAGGGGCACTATGGGCAACCCACCACAAGACCCTGCCCGGTCTCCAATTACATTCCACACTTGGTTATTTCTTTCCCCAAGCAACCACTGCTTAATCAAGCAGGTATCCACCTATATCTCGCAGGTGACAGGACATCACCCGACTTCTACCGGACTAAGCAAGCTAAGTATAGACTCCGCGCCTATCTACATAGGACAAGGTAGATAAACGAGTAGGGATAACAAGGAGTACATATGCAGCAACGGTATCAGGCAACTCCTACCACTTAAATGCAGTAGTAGAACAAGTATAGTGCATCACATAAGTTAGCGAGAATAGGGAGACTCAGAATGCTCCGGGGCTTGCCTTTCTCAAAGATTGCTGGGTCGGTGATCCGGACACTCCTGCAGTTCCTCTCCGAGTTCCTGTGCTTCCGGAGGTTCCTGCTCTTGAAGCTCCTCGGGTTCCTCGGTTCCCACCTCGTTCTCCTGCGAGCCTGTATGATGCATATATGCTCATGAGTGGAGTGCGAGATGCCCGAGTGGATGCTTATATGAGAGAGTACCAAAGGAGTCATGTTATGATGCATAGGTAATGCACTTGGTCATGCTTATTACAAGGTAGTCAACATCATCCAAGAATAAACAATTGAATCAAACATTTATTACATTCTCTTCTATAGTTATTTTTCAAATGCAACCAGCAACCTCCATGATGCTTCAAAGATACACCAAACCCAACTTATTCCATTCAACCTATATATACAACCATTCATAGTTTTGTTTATTCATTTCTAAGCCCATTAAAAATGACATGCAATTCTGTTCATCAATAAATTCCACAAAAATTACAGGAGACTTCCAGCTAAGCATAAAGTTTACTGAAAATTTTTCATAATTTTTGGTTACTTATTTTGAGCCACAAAAATCACAAGATTAAGTAATAAAGTAAGTATAATCACCCTACTGTGATATAAGTGTCAAACAACAGATTTCATATTTTTACAATTTGTCTAATATCATAAGAAACACCCACAAAATTTTCCAGATTTATTGCATGGCCCAATTAATTATAAAAAAATCATAAAGTACTGCCATGCAAGCATTTAAATTACCATAAATTCATTTATACACCAAATAATATGTAACAATATTTTCTCAGTGATTAAACACACATGCAGAGCCAGCAAAACAAATTTTACATTTTTCTGAGCCATATTTCATTTACTATGCATTTTCCAAGTTTAACAAAATCATGGATAAAATATATTCACACAGAAAAGTTGCTCCAACATGACATGCAATCATACTAGGATATAGATCTGGAAATAAGGAACACACCAAAATTTATTTCACCATTTTTGGAGCTATATTCATCAAGATATGGATTTTTGAACATTTAAATCATTTCCTGGAAAAACTTTAAAAACGGAAAACCACCTAAAACACTAAACGCACCCGGATCCATTCCCTCGGAGTCACTGACAGGCGGGACACGCGAGTCAGAGGACCCCACCTGTCATCCACCCCGTGACCCCGCTAGGTGCACCCGGTGCAGTGCACCCGCGGCCGCTGACGAGCGGACCCGCCTGCCAGCCGGGCCCGCTGCCCAGGACACCGAGAGGGGAGAGGATCCCCGACGACGGCTTGCCGCCGGTGATGCCTCTCGGCCGGAACCAACGGCACCAACACGTTCGCCTCCTTCTTGCGACTCGATCCCACCCCTTTACTCGCCCTGAAACCCCGCACAGCGAGTTGGCCACCGGCAATGGCGGACCGGCGGCGCTGCCGCAGCGGTGCCGGCCACCACGCTCCGGTAGAGCGCTCGAGTGCGGCTTCTCGCGACTCAGGGAGCCACGACGACCATAATGCGCGCGCTAGCGAGGCAAGAGAGGTTCGGAAGGGGGAAAACCAGCGATGCCGACGCCGTGGAGAGCTCCGGCGAGGCCGCGGACTCTCCGGCGAGCGATTCGGCTCGCTAGAACCGCTTACCTGCACGAAGAAACTACGTCCAAAATTCCTTTCTAAAATTATTTGGACCAGCCAAAAAGCATTTTCACCTCTTGCTCCCAAAAACAAAATTGTTCCAAAATAAAAACTCTACAACTTTGCTTTAACAAGCAAGACCAAATTCCAAACAAAATTTGAATTACAAGTTAAAACTTAGTTCTAGATTTTAATTAAATTCTTTTTGGATATTTTTGTATAAATTCCATTTCTCAAATTCCATAGCTCCAAAAATTGCACAAAAATATTCTAAATTCTTCTCACACATAAATCAACCTAATTTGAATTTTTCACAATTTTAGAAGCAAGCATCATATTTTTAACATATTTAGAACACATGAGATGATGCACATAAAATCATACTTTTAAAAAAGAGTGTCATGCTCATGATGCTTATGCTTGATGGGAATGCTTATGCATGACTTTGGTAAGACTAAGTGCATGCTTAACACCTAGGGTGTTACAGCCCTTCCCCCCTTAGGGAAATCTCGTCCCGAGATTTTGGGTTACTAACCATTTCTTATGAAACTTTGGGTAAACTGTTTTTAAGTAATCCTCTGTTTCCCAAGTGGCATCCCTGTCGTCATGATGACTCCACACCACCTTATATGTTCTGACAATTCTGTTTCGGGTTACTCGCTCCTTGGTATCCACGATTCCCACTGGTTGCTCTTTATACTTTAAGTCTGCTTTTATTTTGATCCCTCGGGGTTCAATTCTTTGCTCAGGCACTTTCAAACATTTCCGTAGTTGCGACACATGGAAGACCGGAAATATCGAGCTCATCTCTTCAGGTAACTGAATCTTATAGGCCACTGGGCCTTTCCTCTCTAACACTTGGTACGGTCCCACATATCTGGGTGCAAGCTTGCTTCGAACTTAAAAACGTTGAACTTTCTTCATTGGCGTAACCTTGAGGTACACATAGTCACCTATGTTGAATTCAAGTGGCCTTCTTCTCTTATCAGCATAACTCTTCTGTCGTGATTGCGCTGCTTGCATATGTTGCTGTATAATCTGCACCTTTTTCTCGGCATCATTCACAAAGTCGATACCATAGTATCTTCTTTCACCAGGTTCAACCTAGTTTAACGGAGTTCGACATCTTCGACCATACAAAGCTTCAAACGGGGCCATCTTGATGCTCTCTTGATAACTATTATTGTATGAGAACTCAGCCAAAGGTAACCATGATTCCCACGATCCCCTGGATGATAGCACACAGGCCCTCAGCATATCTTCTAACACTTGATTTAGCCTCTCAGTTTGGCCTGAAGTCTGGGGATGATAGGCCGTGCTTCTTATCAAACTGGTCCCCAAACTTTTATGCATGCGCTCCCAGAAGTGAGCAGTGAACTGCGGTCCTCTATCCGATATGATGGTTTTGGGAATACCATGCAACTTGACAATCTCAGCCATATATATATCGGCATACTCAGAAGGTCGGTAACGAGTCTTCACAGGGATGAAATGGGCCGATTTGGTCAATCGATCTATGATTACCCAAATCGAGTCATTCCCCTTCCTTGTGGTTGGTAAACCTGTGATAAAATCCATACTGACCTCTTCCCATTTCCACTCCGGAACTGATAACGGTTGTAACAGACCTGCAGGTTTCATATGGATGGCCTTAACTCTGCAACACGTGTCACAACGGGCCACATAAGCTGCCATTTCTTTCTTCATCTTGGTCCACCAAAAGTGGGGCCTTAGATCTTTATACATTTTGCTGCTGCCAGGATGAATAGAAAGCTTAGAGAGATGGGCTTCATTCATGATGCGATTCTTCAACTCCCGATCCTTCGGGACCACTAACCGCTGTTGGAACCACAGTACCCCCTTCTCATCAACCCGAAACTGAGTCTTTGGGTCATCTTTGATTTTCTCTTTGATGTGGAAAATACCCTTGTCTGTTTTCTGACCTTCAATGACTTGACTCTCGAGCGAACAACTGAGTTGTATATGACATAAGACCTCAGGATGCATAAGATTGAACCCATCTTCAAACAACGGTTGAACCATTTGATAGTGCGGTTTGCGACTCAAAGCATCTGCGACCACATTAGCTTTGCCTGGATGATAGTGAACTTCCAGGTCATAATCCTTGATTAGCTCTAACCACCGTTGTTGCCTCATATTCAGCTCGGACTGAGTGAAGATGTACTTCAAACTCTTGTGATCGGTGTAAATGTGACACTTATTTCCTAGCAGATAATGTCTCCAGATCTTCAAAGCATGTACCACTGCTGCTAACTCAAGGTCGTGCGTTGGATAGTTGACTTCATGCTTTCTCAACTGTCGGGAAGCATAAGCTATCACCCTGCCATCTTGCATCAACACACACCCCAGGCCACTCTTCGATGCGTCACAAAACACATCAAAAGGCTTCTCTATATTAGGTTGTGCCAGAACGGGAGCAGTGGTTAGCAATTTTCGCAAGGTGCGGAAGGCTAACTCACACCCCTCCGTCCAGACGAACTTATGATCCTTTTGTAGCAAACTTGTCATTGGCTTAGCAATCTTGGAGAAGTCAGGTATGAAACGACGATAATACCCGGCCAGACCAAGAAAACTTCTAACTTCCGAGACCGAAGTTGGTGCCTTCCAGTCCATGACTTCCTGCACTTTTGATGGATCCACAGCAATTCCTTCTTCAGACAGAATGTGCCCGAGGAAAGGAACTTTCTTTAACCAGAACTCACACTTGCTGAACTTGGCATATAACTGATGCTCTCGTAACCGTGTCAGCACGATTCTCAGATGCTCGGCGTGATCTTGCTCATTTTCTGAATATACCAGAATATCATCGATAAACACCACAACAAACTTATCCAATTCTGGCATAAAGACTGAATTCATCAGATACATAAAGTATGCAGGAGCATTTGTCAACCCAAAGGACATGACAAGATACTCGTACACCCCATATCTGGTGGAAAAAGCAGTCTTCGGGATATCTTGCGGACGAATCTTGATTTGGTGATACCCAGATCTCAAATCTATCTTAGAGAACACTCTTGCCTTGGATAACTGATCAAACAGGATGTCAATCCTTGGCAAGGGATACTTATTTTTGATTGTCACTGCATTGAGTGGACGATAGTCCACGCACATGCGCAACGACTGATCCTTCTTTTTCACAAACAACGCTGGACAAGCCCATTCCGACGAGCTGGGCCGGATGAACCCTTTTTCTAGTAACTCCTTCAGTTGTTTCTTCAATTCTGCGAGTTCGTTTGGTGGCATCCGGTACGGCCTTCTAGATATTGGTGCTGTACCTGGTATCAACTCGATGACAAACTCTACCTCCCTATCTGGGGGAAGTCCTAGTAACTCCTCGGGAAACACATCAGGGAACTCACAGACTACTGGGATCTGTGGTAAAGGGACCACGTGCGTAGCACAGGAGATGCTAGCAAAGTCAAGACGACGGGGCAGAGGTACTTGAAAAGAGTTACTGCCCTGTGGTTCTCTGAGAGATAACATCCTCTTTCCAGTATCTATGACAGCATCCCATTCTCTCATCCAGTTCATGCCCATGATAACATCCAAAACTAACCCAGGCATGACCACTAGATTTACCCGAAAAACTCGGCCACTTACATCCAGGGTTGCCCCTCGGACCACTCTATTGGTCAACACATCTGCCCCTGCTGAGCTGATGCGGTAGCCATAGCCCAGATCTGTAACTGGTTGATTATGCTTTTGTGCAAATGCTTGGCTCATGAATGAATGCGACGATCCAGAATCAAACAAAACAACTGCAAGATGTTGGTTGACAGAAAACATACCCGCTGTCACCGGTTCTCCTTCCGGGATTTCCTCGATCGAGGTATGGTGCACACGAGCTGGATAGGTTGGCTGCTGCCTCTTGGGGTAGGGACATTCCTTAGCAAAGTGCCCCATCTTGTGGCAGTTATAGCACGGACCCTTGGGCGCATTGTTGACGGCAGGTGCGGCAGCTTGAATTGCCTTTGGCTTGGCAGGAGCTATCGCCACCTTGTACGGCTTCTGCTGTGTTGGATGTCCGGTGTTCCTTCTCTGCGGCGGTCGGAACCTAGCACCTGGGGCAGGGGGACGATACTGCTGTCGCCCTGTCACTGGTGCCCTAGACTGGGATGATCCAGCTTCAAAAGCCCTTTTACGTGACTTGGATGCACTGTAGTTGTTGTTGTTATTCTCCTGGGTGAGACAGTCACTGATGTAAGCATTGAAGGTAGCCCTGGCCCCTGTACCCATGGTCTTCAGCATCTTTGGATTCAAGCCTCTTTGGAAACTGGCAATCTTCTTGGCCTCCGTGTTTACAAACTCAGGGGCATATCGAGCGAGATTATTGAATGCATGTAGATACTCCTTCACAGATTTCGTCCCCTGGGACAGCCTCATGAACTCCCCAACCTTCATTTCAACCACACCAGGAGGAATGTAATTTCCCCGGAAAGCGGTGGTGAAGCAGTTCCAGGTGATTGGTGTCCCCTCTGGGTAGGTGGTGCGGTGATGGGACCACCAAATCCCAGCGGGTCCTTGTAACTGATGTGCCGCATACTCAGCCTTGAGTTCTTCTGTCATTCGAAGAAGACGAAACTTCTGCTCCATGGTGTTGATCCACTCATCTGCTTCGAGCGGTTCCAAGGCCTCCTTAAAGATTGGTGGCTTGGTATCCATGAAGTCCTTGAACGAACTGTACTGGTTGACCTCCCGGCCACCCTGATTATCTCCACGACGGGTGTTGTCAGCTATGTTGCGCAAAGCTTCTTCCATGTTGCGCTGCATCTGTTCCATGTTGCGTTGGCTTCCCAGAAACTGCGCGAAAAACACATCCGCGGTGTACAGGGGAGGCGGTGGTGGGGGTGGCGGTGTTGGTGCTCTGTCCTCAATCCGTTGAGCCCCACCTCCGGATGTACCTGTTCCAAGGCCCGGATTGCTGCTACCCCCGCCACGTGTTTGTACCATCTGCATATGCCAATGATAAGCAATCGTTAGGAGTTGCCATCAATCGGTAGAAAATGTGTAAAATCGTGCCATACTGAATTTACTGAAGGAATAAATTCACACAATAAACAAAGGCACAACAACTCATTATCCACGCACAACATCACTAACAGATTACTAAACATTCACGCAACAAGGTTCGCATACATCCAACTTGCCAGCATACATACACTGGACTTTCAGCATCAACTCATAAAGTCTTACACAGCCCAGATCCAAAAGTACATGACATGCCACGCAACATACATCACAAAAGAGGGAAGACTAGCTCTAGAGCCCTAGCATCTACTCGCTGTGGTCACTGTCCATGCCAGAGCCATCCTCATCCTCGTCACCACTAGCAGCTGCTCCTATCTCGGGATCCGCATCCATCTCGTCCTCAGAGTCTAGCTCCGCTGCTCCAGGCAGGTGGTGAGGGTGGAGCTGGTTATGCAGCTGGTGGATCTCCTCATGCAAGTTCTCATTGTACTCCTCGGCATTAGCTAGCTGCTGCTCTAGCTCTAGCTGTCGGGCCCTCAAAGTGTCCTCCTCGTGCCAGGCTTCATTCCTCTGTCCAAGCACATGGACTAGCATGCGCTCGCAGTTCCTGTGAGCAGTAGTCACCCTGTCCTTCTGCTCCCGTACTGCAAGCAGGTCCTGACTCAGCTCACTGTTCTTCTGGACTGCCTGGTCTCTCTCTCTGGTCACACGAGCCAACTCTGCCTGTAGCCTCTCAACCTCAGAGTCAAACTCACGCTGCAACTGACGCTTCTCATCCTGGACGGTGAGAAGAGACCCGGACAAGCGACCCAAACAACGCTCCAGGCCTCCATAGGTCTTCATCAACGCGTACATGGCACTCATAGCTGCACTGTCACTGTGCTGGTCCTCATCCGCACTCCTCTCTAGAGCATTCACCTCGGACTGATCCCACACCAAAGTGTAAGGGTCACCCCGGGGAAACACCCCAGCGAAGGCGTGGGCCAGCTCCTGTGGAAACCTCTCCATGAGGTCCCTCAAAACTGCGAAAGCTGCCCTGCTGGCACCGTGGAAAGGCGTGACACCTCGGGACTCGTACACCGAGCCGCCCCAAGCAGGGTCTCCTCCACTGGTAGGGACAACTGCCTCAATCCCCACCAGGGTCTCGTCACCAAGCGGCTCCTTGTCCCAATAGTAGCGAGGCTCCCTTCCTTCGGGATACCCCATCGAACTGAGCACCCTCCAAAGCAAAGTGGGCATCCCAAACTCCTCTAGGAACTTGCTCTTATGTCACGAGCTCCTAGATGCCAACGGACGGCGAGGGGCCCGCCCACCAGTGGACTTGCGAGCTGTGAGCCTAGTGCGTGCCATCTGCTGCAAATGGAATACCGTGGGTAAGAGTGAGGATTACCTTTAATTATTTCATTTAGAATTGGGACAGATTAAATTAAGGGGGAAAGTAAGCAATGATATGAAATGAACATGATGCATGCACGAACTTACGATCTCACAAACTTAGAAACAAAAGTTAACACTAAGCGGTATATGCAGTGGCACACAACGTTCTCCCATAACGTAACTAGCGTTCTAAGCGAGAACGTGGTTAGGGTACCTGCAGAAAACTCATTTCAGCCCACCCACAGTATGGTCGTGCATAACAAAATTTAAAACTATACACTTCACATACACAGACACCCGTCCATGCATGTGACGTGTCACTACCCACATCATCGCCCTAATGACGGCATCGCCTCTCAGGACGGAATTCCCAGCATGCGGTACTGTTCCCAAGACACACCAACATGTGTGCATGACACAGCACCTGACAACACTTCCCTAGACCGGCAGTGTATCCGATCATGCTCTCACAACTTCCCACTTACCATGGCGTAGAGGAAGAATTGATCCATACATTACCACTCAAATGAATGGCACTCATACTATTGCACGCCGTATGAGCGACGAAATAAAAATATGATGCATTAACCACCAAGTCAGTACTTAGCTAGCCACCTTAGAGTCCTTAACTGGGCATAAAGGATATGACCATGGCACACTAGATAATTTTTTTTCCAAAACTTAGTTTAACACCTTGATCATTATTAATTAATTAATTAAATCTTTTACTAAACCAGTTTAGATTTTTGTTTAAAACGTACTTATGAACAGTAACTCGCTAAACCTTGCTCCGATGCCAGCTGTAACAGAACCGACCAAATTATAAGAGATTAAGCCTAATAGTGACCATTTGCATAGTCGAACCATCACGCTTAAGCCCATATAATCCCGGTAGTCCGTGAAATCTCGAAGGATTTCAAACCACACATCGCATAACAGCCAAGATCGTAATAAGTTTAGCGGCCGCCATCCACAAGTACATCCAGATTACAACATTCATGAAACACATCGGAGTACTTAAGTTATTACAAACCAAGTTCTTCAAGTAGCGGAAGCTTCATAGTTCGAAAATACAACACACACGGTAAGTCTGATACAGTGCCATAGTTCGGTCATTCCCACAAAAGCAAAAGAAGAGGCGGAGTGACCATCGCCCTTGGTCTAGTCATCACCCATAGCTGGGTACAAACAGAGGATGCAATAACCATAGTACATTTGACCATCTGCAAAACAACATGGGAGTAGAACCCTGAGTACGAGAAGGTACTCAGCTAGACTTACCCGTCATAAACTTAAAATAAAGACTCATCAAGGATCATGAAGGCTATTTAGTGGGGTAGCTGACAACCATTTTGCAAAGACCGCAAGGTTTTATTACCCGAACCTACATAAATCTTTTCTTCTTTTAATCTGCTCAAGTTGAAAGTATCATTATCTATTATCTAGGTTTGCTCTTGTGCTATTACAAGCAAGTATGAGACTATGATAGTACCTCATCACAGCAGTCGTAAACCCATTTCATTTTAACCCAAGTGTTCCATAGTCCTTACTACGAGGACAGGGCTCATGTCAAGTGCTCACTATCCAGGAGCGATGGCGATTCGAATCGATTTCTAACCAGCTGGCGAGGTATTCCCCACACAAACCACACTCACTGATCAAGTGAGCTACAGATCACCGTATTACACTATCCAGGACCAATTCGCGGGTTCGGCAGGCACCGCCAGTACCCGAGGACCGTTCCGGCGACCGAGGTATCCAAGGTATACCAAGGTTGCGCGCCGCACCCTCGTCGTTCTCCTCAACCACCACCAATACAGCGCATGGCGGCTCGATTCCCGGCCCGGATAGTGTTCAGGCTTCGCGGTCGGAACGACTTATCCTTCCAGCTAAGTGTGGGGCATGCGTTCAACATGACAAGAGGGCCGTCAACGATCGGTCCTTAATCGACACAGGCAGGGGCACTATGGGCAACCCACCACAAGACCCTGCCCGGTCTCCAATTACATTCCACACTTGGTTATTTCTTTCCCCAAGCAACCACTGCTTAATCAAGCAGGTATCCACCTATATCTCGCAGGTGACAGGACATCACCCGACTTCTACCGGACTAAGCAAGCTAAGCATAGACTCCGCGCCTATCTACATAGGACAAGGTAGATAAATGAGTAGGGATAACAAGGAGTACATATGCAGCAACGGTATCAGGCAACTCCTACCACTTAAATGCAGTAGTAGAACAAGTATAGTGCATCACATAAGTTAGCGAGAATAGGGAGACTCAGAATGCTCCGGGGCTTGCCTTTCTCAAAGATTGCTGGGTCGGTGATCCGGACACTCCTGCAGTTCCTCTCCGAGTTCCTGTGCTTCCGGAGGTTCCTGCTCTTGAAGCTCCTCGGGTTCCTCGGTTCCCACCTCGTTCTCCTACGAGCCTGTATGATGCATATATGCTCATGAGTGGAGTGCGAGATGCCCGAGTGGATGCTTATATGAGAGAGTACCAAAGGAGTCATGTTATGATGCATAGGTAATGCACTTGGTCATGCTTATTACAAGGTAGTCAACATCATCCAAGAATAAACAATTGAACCAAACATTTATTACATTCTCTTCTATAGTTATTTTTCAAATGCAACCAGCAACCTCCATGATGCTTCAAAGATACACCAAACCCAACTTATTCCATTCAACCTATATATACAACCATTCATAGTTTTGTTTATTCATTTCTAAGCCCATTAAAAATGACATGCAATTCTGTTCATCAATAAATTCCACAAAAATTACAGGAGACTTCCAGCTAAGCATAAAGTTTACTGAAAATTTTTCATAATTTTTGGTTACTTATTTTGAGCCACAAAAATCACAAGATTAAGTAATAAAGTAAGTATAATCACCCTACTGTGATATAAGTGTCAAACAACAGATTTCATATTTTTACAATTTGTCTAATATCATAAGAAACACCCACAAAATTTTCCAGATTTATTGCATGGCCCAGTTAATTATAAAAAAATCATAAAGTACTGCCATGCAAGCATTTAAATTACCATAAATTCATTTATACACCAAATAATATGTAACAATATTTTCTCAGTGATTAAACACACATGTAGAGCCAGCAAAACAAATTTTACATTTTTCTGAGCCATATTTCATTTACTATGCATTTTCCAAGTTTAACAAAATCATGGATAAAATATATTCACACAGAAAAGTTGCTCCAACATGACATGCAATCATACTAGGATATGGATCTGGAAATAAGGAACACACCAAAATTTATTTCACCATTTTTGGAGCTATATTCATCAAGATATGGATTTTTGAACATTTAAATCATTTCCTGGAAAAACTTTAAAAACGGAAAACCACCTAAAACACTAAACGCACCCGGATCCATTCCCTCGGAGTCACTGACAGGCGGGACACGCGAGTCAGAGGACCCCACCTGTCATCCACCCCGTGACCCCGCTAGGTGCACCCGGTGCAGTGCAACCGCGGCCGCTGACGAGCGGACCCGCCTGCCAGCCGGGCCCGCTGGCCAGGACACCGAGAGGGGAGAGGATCCCCGACGACGGCTCGCCGCCGGTGATGCCTCTCGGCCGGAACCAACGGCACCAACACGTTCACCTCCTTCTTGCGACTCGATCCCACCCCTTTACTCGCCCTGAAACCCCGCACAGCGAGTTGGCCACCGGCAATGGCGGACCGGCGGCGCTGCCGCAGCGGTGCCGGCCACCACGCTCCGGTAGAGCGCTTGAGTGCGGCTTCTCGCGACTCAGGGAGCCACGACGACCATAATGCGCGCGCTAGCGAGGCAAGAGAGGTTCGGAAGGGGGAAAACCAGCGATGCCGACGCCGCGGAGAGCTCCGGCGAGGCCGCGGACTCTCCGGCGAGCGATTCGGCTCGCTAGAACCGCTTACCTGCGCGAAGAAACTACGTCCGAGCACGCGGAGACGAATGCGGAGCTCGGAGAGGTGGAAGGAGGCGCTGAGAGGCGACGGAGTGCCGAGAACACGGCGAGCGGAGCTCGGGGAGCTCCAATGGCGAGCGGCGGCACGGTGCGCGCGGAGAGGAGGCAGGAGAGCGCGAGAGGGAGAGAGGGGGCGCGCACCGGGTGGAGGAGAGAATGGCGAGGGAGGTGGCGCTGTCCGCAGCGGAGGGGGGGGGGGGTCGTGGCGCCGGCGAGCAGCGCATGCCGTCCACGCGGCGCCGTCGGCCTGACGCGGTCGAGCGCGCGCGGCGCGGCCGTGTCCGAGCGCGCGCGGGGAGGGGGTGAACGCGGCGCGGTCGGCCTGGGCTGGCTTCGCGGGCTGGGCCGGTTGGTTGGCGCCGGGCCCGCCAGTGAACAGCTCCCCCTTTCTTTTTTTTTGAATTCTTTTTGAAATTGGCGGGGCAG
>NC_012872.2:35803476-35943536 GCF_000003195.3 Sorghum bicolor | reverse complement strand
AAAAACAAAATTGTTCCAAAATAAAAACTCTACAACTTTGCTTTAACAAGCAAGACAAAATTCCAAACAAAATTTGAATTACAAGTTAAAACTTAGTTCTAGATTTTAATTAAATTCTTTTTGGATATTTTTGTATAAATTCCATTTCTCAAATTCCATAGCTCCAAAAATTGCACAAAAATATTCTAAATTCTTCTCACACATAAATCAACCTAATTTGAATTTTTCACAATTTTAGAAGCAAGCATCATATTTTTAACATATTTAGAACACATGAGATGATGCACATAAAATCATACTTTTAAAAAAGAGTGTCATGCTCATGATGCTTATGCTTGATGGGAATGCTTATGCATGACTTTGGTAAGACTAAGTGCGTGCTTAACACCTAGGGTGTTACAGGGTTAACTCCTCCTCCGAACTGGTGGGGTTATGGCATGCCTCCAGAATTAACGCCGGGTACATCGCAGACGACTGACATGAGAGGCAAGACTCCTATGACATCGGCACCTCCCAATATGCCGATGAACCAGAGTCCCCAGTATACTACTACAACTACTACTGCAAGACTTTACACTGGGAATTCTCAAGCACCAATGTTCCAGATGCCTAACGCATCGGCAGACTCGATGCTGATGCAACAGAGGTCTATGGCTCAATCAGGGTATGTCAATTCAACGATGATGCCCAATTACCAGTCATCGACAGGGCCTATGCCGATGAACGCTAATAATGGATGGCTTGGGCAGCAAGCCTTTCCGCAAACGCCCCAACAGAGTCACCAGGCTACAGGGTTCCAGCAAGGACAGATCTATCCCGGGTTCCAGAATCAGGGGATCCCTAGCCAGCCAATGAATTTCGGCCAACAAGTCGGCGGACAGCAGATTGGCGGGCAACAGCTTGGTGGCCCACAGGTGGGAGGCTAGATAATCAACCCAATGTTCCGTGCAGATCGTGCACTGAACAGACACATGGAGGCTTACCAGCAGGTGCCGGATCCACAACCACCCCATCGGCAAGATGCCGATGCGTACTGGGCCGATAAGATCGCTGAAGTAATGAGAGACCAATTTGGGATAAAACCCAAAGTCAATACTTACTCTTATCGGACATCGTATCCTCCCGCATATGATTTGATCCCGCTTCCGCATCGGTACAAGGTGCCGGATTTTACTAAGTTTTCTGGGCAAGACGACACGTCAACCATGGAGCATGTCAACAGGTTCATCATTCAATGCGGAGAAGCCGGTAACAGGGATGAATTGAGGGTTCGTCTATTTTCATCATCATTATCTGGATCGGCCTTCACCTGGTTCATATCACTACCTCCTAACTCAGTGATTACTTGGGCCGATCTGGAGAAACAATTCCACAAATACTTCTTTTCCAGGGTTCATGAGAAGAAGATCACCGATTTGGTCAAATTGAGACAACGCAATGATGAATCGGTTGAGGGTTTTGTACAGAGGATACAGGAAGTCAAGAACCAGTGCTATAGTCTGGTTCTGGACGATCGGCAGCTAGCCGATTTGGCTTTTCAGTGTTTGTTGCCGCACATCAGGGACAAATATGCATCTTAGGAGTTTGAAAGCTTAAGTCATTTGGTACAGAGGATTTTTGATCAAGATATCATGCCTTTCGAGCCCAAAAGAGCATGGAACAAGAAGGTATCATTTGTTGATGAGGCAACGAGCTCAGATTTTGATGAGGAACTAGTCATCGGCTTGGCAGAGTGGGTAAAGAACAAGAAGCCGATGTCTTGCCCTTTTGGGCAGAAGGAACCAGAAAAGTTCGCTTTTGACACCGCTAAGGCCGATAGGATATTTGATTTTCTACTTCAGGAAGGTCAGATCAAGGTGTCTCCTAATCACGTGATCCCATCGGCTGAGGACTTAAAGAGGATGAAATATTGCAAGTGGCATAATGCAACTTCTCATGACACCAATGAGTGTAAGGTTTTCAGGCAGCAGCTGCAATCGGCTATAGAGTCTGGGAGAATCAATTTTGACAGTTCCAAGACTCAGAAGCCGATGAAGATAGACCAACATCCTTTCCCAACAAACATGTTGGATGCTAAGGGAAAGGCTAAGGTCTTAACGTCAGAAGCAGCCGAGAGAAGTGCATCGGTAGATCCTCAGCATCAAGTTACTACTGCCGATGCAAGAGGTAGGGGCTTGGTTCAGGAAGGAACCAGCTCAGGTAGGCCTCCTCGGTCTGGCATCGTTATAACTCATAGAAGGCCTCGAGAGAACTGGCAGCAACGGGAAGATCGGTATCGGCGCCAGCAAGAAGATTATCGTCGGGAGGAAGAGAGACGCCGACAGGAGTGGAATCAGCATAGAGATCATTGGAACTGTCCGTTCTTCATCCATTGTTGGGAGGAGAATATTAAGCTTCCCACTGTCAGAGACTGCCCTGAGTGCAATGGTTATGATCAATATGATAGGACCGATCGGCGTTATCATCATGACAATCGGCGATTTGATGGGCCGATCAGAGGAAGAGCATCAGTTCATGATCAGCTGGGGGGCAGGCTCAGCGTGCACGATAGGCTTGGTGATCGTGTCCAATATTTTCCCAGGAACCAGGAAGAGCTCGAAGAGATGGCTAATGCACGAGTTCCCGATGAGTTCATATTTTGCAGGGATGCTAACACGCATCGGATGGAGTCAAGAGAGAATCGACGCCCAGTAGCAAGGCAGAAGCCACTTCCTTCATGGTGTCCGGAAGGGTTGACCAAGACACAGAAAAGGAGATTGCAACGTGAAAGGCAAGAGGAGCTAAGCAAGGGCGAAAGCTCTGGAAAACCTGAGGATCGACAACAACCAGGTCCTAAGGGGGAAGGTCCATCGGCAGGTGTTAACATGGTCTTTATGTTGCCGATGGAATTCCTTGCGCCATCCAGTGATGATGAGGTGGAGTTTTCCGATCAAATAGCTCAACTGGCTCTAGATCCGATGACAGCTATCTTTGAGAAACCTGCCGATGAAGAAAGACAGCATCTCAAGGCTCTGTTCGTCAAAGGGAGGGTTGATGGGCAGCCAATGACCAAGATCTTAGTTGATGGTGGGGCTGCTATCAATATCATGCCGTATGCAGTATATCGGAAGCTTGGGAAAGGAGATCAGGATTTGACCAAGACCGATATGATGCTTAAAGATTTTGAAGGGAACGTGTCTCCAGTCGAAGGGGCAATATGTGTAGAGCTGACCATCGGCAGCAAAACCTTGCCGACAACTTTCTTCGTGATCAGTGGAAAGGGGGCTTACAACTTATTGTTGGGAAGAGATTGGATTCATGCCAATTGTTGCATCCCATCTACAATGCACCAATGCTTGGTTCAGTGGGTAGGTGACAAAATTGAGATTGTCCCGGGGGATTCTTCTTATGTTATTGCTTCGGCAGAGGCGGATACCTATGAGAGGACCAGGTGCATTTCAGGAGAAGTTTGGGAGAAAGATTTTCTCAAGGTTGCCGATTACGAGATTCCACCGATCCAAGCAGTCGGTTCTGACGAAGGTTTTTAATGGATAGGTTCGCCGATGATGGAAAGTTAGGCCAGGGATTCACATCGGCCGATGAGTTGGTAGAAGTAGATATAGGTAGTGGTGATAAGCCTAGACCTACCTTTATTAAGTTCTAAGTTAAATTCTGAGTGTAAGCAGCAATTAACCGATTTGTTAAAGGAATATAAAGATTGCTTTTCTTGGGATTATACCGAGATGCCTGGTTTAGACCGATCAATTGTTGAACATCGGTTACCTATTAAGTCTGGATTTCGGCCACATCAGCAGCCAGCTCGCCGATGTAATCCTAATATCCTTCCTGACATCAAAGCCGAAATAACCAAACTTATTGAAGCTAAGTTTATTCGGCAGTGTCGGTATGCCGAATGGATTTCTAATGTTGTTCCGGTCTACAAGAAGAACGGGAAACTTCGGGTCTGCATTGATTTCAGGAATCTTAATAAAGCTACGCCGATGGATGGATACCCAATGCCAGTTGCCGATCTGTTGGTTGACGCTGCGGCTGGACATCGAATTATTAGCTTTATGGATGGCAATGCAGGATACAATCAAATATTCATGGCTGAAGAAGATATTCCGAAGACTACGTTCAGGTGCCCTGGTCATGTTGGATTGTTTGAGTGGATAGTCATGACTTTTGGCCTTAAGAATGCTGGTGCTACTTATCAAAGGGCCATGAATTTTATATTTCATGAATTCATCGACAAACTGGTAGAGATTTATATTGATGATGTGGTGGTCAAGTCTGGAGACTTCGCAAAGCATCTTGCCGATCTACGAAAGGTATTAGAGTGCACAAGGAAGCATGGATTGAAGATGAATCCCAATAAGTGTGCATTTGGAGTATCGGCAGGGCAGTTTCTTGGTTTTATGGTGCATCAAAGGGGGATTGAAATTAGTCAAAGATCTATTGATGCCATCAATAAAATAGTAGCCCCTACCAACAAGACTGAGCTCCAGTCCTTGATCGGGAAGATAAATTTTATCAGGAGTTTTATATCTAATTTGTCTGGCAAAATTCGTGCTTTCAGTCCTCTTCTTAAGCTAAAAGCCGATCAAGAATTTATTTGGGGGAAAGAACAGCAGTTGGCTCTGGATGAAATCAAGAAGTATCTAGTGAATCCTCCAATTCGAATTCCACCTCAGCAAGGAAAGCCCTTCAGATTGTATTTGTCTGCCGATGGGATGGTTATCGGTTCAGCTTTGATTCAAGAATTTGAAGGGAAAGAATGTGTAATTTATTACTTAAGCAGGAGGTTGATTGATGCTAAGACCAAGTATTCAGCCATTGAAAAACTATGCCTATGCTTATATTTTTCGTGTATCAAGTTAAGGCACTACTTGTTATCGGTCGAATGCACTGTTGTTTGCAAAGATGATGTGGTCCGGTACATGCTATCTATGCCGATTATGAGTGGCAGGATCGGTAAATGGATTTTGGCGCTGTCGGAATTCGATCTGCGTTATGAATCGGCTAAGGCAGTTAAAGGGCAGATTATGGCCGATTTTGCGACTCAACATTGCGGTGTGGTGGAAACCTTGGGAATTGTGCCCTGGACGCTTTTTTTTGATGGATCTACATGTGACCGGGGGGCAGGAATCGGCATAGTGTTAGTTTCCCCTAAGGGGAGGAAGTATGAATTTTCCTTGCCGATTGTTGCTACATCAACAAATAATCAGGCTAAGTATCAGGCTTTGATAAAAGGATTGGAGTTGTTAAGGGAAGTTCGTGCTGATGCTGTCGAAGTCTTCGGGGATTCTATGTTGGTTATAAATCAATTGGCCGGGAGCTATGAATGCCGAAGTGGAGTCCTCATAACTTATTACGAGAGGAGTATGCAACTATTAAAGGAATTCAAAGATTTCCGTTTAGAGCATGTTCCCCGATTGCATAATGAAGAGGCCAATCGGTTAGCTCAGCATGCCTCAGGATATCAGCCTATAGTTAATACAGTATCGGCAATCGATGCCGATGATTGGAGGAAAGAAATTATTGATTATTTGAAAGATCCATCTAAGAAAGTTGAAAGACGAGTTCGATTTCAAGCGACCAAGTATGTGCTCCTCGACATTGAATTATACTATCGAACTATTGATGGAATTCTTCTCCGATGCTTAGGTGATGATGAAGCTAGGAGTTTGGTAGGAGAAATTCATGAAGGGGTATGTGGAGCGCATCAGTCAGCTTTTAAGATGAAGTGGATGATTAGGATGAATGGATATTACTGGCCGACTATACTTGAGGATTGCTTTAAGTATTTCAAAGGGTGTCAAGGGTGTCAGAAGTTTGGTAACATTCAAAGGGCACCTGCATCGGCTATGAATCCTATCATAAAGCCTTGGCCATTCCGAGGATGGGCTATTGATCTGATCGGCCAGATTTATCCACCATCTAGCAAAGGGCATAAATTTATTCTGGTTGCCACTGATTATTTCACTAAGTGGGTCGAGGCTATTCCTTTAAAGAAAGTCACATCGGCCAATATGATTGATTTTGTGAATGAGCATATCATTTACCGATTTGGAATTACTCAAACAATTACTACCGATCAGGGCACTATGTTTACATCAGGGGAGTTTGATGAATTTGCAATCGGTATGGGGATCAAAGTGTTGAATTCTTCTCCTTATTATGCTCAAGCCAATGGGCAGGCCGAAGCGTCTAACAAAGGAATTATCAAACTTATCAAACGAAAGATTGAAGAAAATCCTAGGCGGTGGCATACATTATTAAATGAAGCGTTGTGGTCCTATCGGATGGCTTGTCATGGATCAACCAAGGTGTCTCCCTATCAATTGGTATATGGAAATGATGCAGTGTTACCTTAGGAAATTAAGGCTGGATCTAGGCGATTATCTTTTCAAGATCAATTAGCTGCCGATGATTATGCCACTTTGATGACCGATGAGTTAGATGATCTAGCGGGATATCGGTTAAAGGCTTTAATGAGTATAGAAGAAAATAAGAAGAGAGTTGCTAGATGGTATGACAAGAAAGTAAAGGCTAAGGAGTTTGCCGATGGAGACTTGGTATGGAAATTAATTTTACCAATCGGGACTAAAAGTTCGAAGTTTGGAAAGTGGTCTCCTAATTGGGAAGGTCCTTATCGGATAAGTCGATCGGCTCCTGGAAATGCCTATATTCTAGAAACTCTCGAAGGAGTTGAATTTCCTAGAGCATTAAATGGCAAATATTTAAAGAAGTACTACCCCAGCATATGGGTTGATGCATAAAAGTTTAAGTGCCGATAACACTCCTATCGGCTGGATTTAAATGTTTGGGGGCAGGACTTAATGTTTCAAAAGATGCCGATAACAGTCCTATCGGCTAGACTAAAAGCTAAAAGAGCAGGAAAACACAGATGTGTTGCCGATGAGAGCTTCATGTGTTCAGTAGCGCCTGGATCACCGATATGGCGCGTAGCCGGATTTGGTTGGCTGCTTCTATCTCCTTGATATCGTCATCGGCAGAGCCTTCTATCGGCTTCAGCTTCTTCTTCAACTGTAGCGCCTTGTGACCGTGGACGTTCCGCTCATGCTCAAGAAGCTTGATGGTCTCTAGCAGTTGACTCTCTTCCTGTTGGGCTTGGGACAAGGCGTCCTCCACTTGTTTGAGTTCTGCCAACAGGGATTCCCTTTTTGCCGATAAGTCAGATATCTTCTGCTTCAGCGTGTCTCCTGAAGATCTCAAGATGCCGATGTTCTTGTGCTTCTCATCGGTCAGGAGCTTCTCTTTCCTCATCTCTTCAGAGAGCTGAGTCTGAGCAGCTCTATCGGCAAGACGCCGAGAAGCCCTCTGGTACTGCAGCTGACGACTCTCCAAATGTGCGGCTTGGAAAAGGATTTCTTCAACATCGGTTGGGATCTGGCCTCTGAGAGTCCTGAACACAACCTTGGTTGGGTCGGAGTCATCGACCAGTTGTGCCGTGTCCTGATGAAGGAGGGCCGACAGTTCTTCCAGCTTGGCCCTGATCTCTGCCGTGTGATGCCAACTGTCTGGGAAGAGCTTGCTTCTTCACCTTCTTCTTCAAAGATGTCGATGGCGAAGGAGAAAAGGCTATCGGGAGAATCTTGTTCCTGGGAAAGAAAAACAAAGTAAGTTAGTTCATGCTCGGAGAATCGGCAAATAATGCTGATGAAGGTTGAACGACTTACTTGCTTCAAGGCTATTTCTTGCCTTTGACTGGAAGATGCCGGTGGGGCCACAAGTTGATCGGCCAGGGATGCCGATGGGACAACATCGACTGAAAGGAAGACAGAAAGAGTTATGAGGCTGAATGAGAATAAGTTCGTCGGTGGCAATATAATAAAATATGTTACCCTGAGGAAGAACGATGCTTGTCTGAATTGGGGGAACTGCCGATGATGTAATTGGACCTGCCGGGCCAGTTGTTTGTCCACCCACGTCAGCTGATGTACCTTCTGCTTGAGGTTCTTCCTGCTGGGGTTCGTCTGCTTCTGGTGCTTCCTGCGGATGAGGGGGAGATGGTGCTTGCTGGATCTCTACATCTGGAGGGGAGGGAGAAGATTCCACCGGAATAGGAGATGCCGGAGGAGGAGGAGGAGGAGTCGCCATTTTCTGGCGCTTTGTTCCAGCCCTGGTACCCTTGGCGCCTTTCCTCTTTGGCTGGCTGGACTGGGGGGCATCGGCACCTTGATGTTTGGCTTTTGCCGATGCACCGGTTTGCTGCAGCAATTAAAAGGAGTTTATAAATACAAATGTAGCCGATGTAAAGGTAATTGGTATAAATGAAAAATAGTTGACGAATTGCCTTGAAAGCTTGTGCCAGAGTGGAAGCGGCTACCGATGGTGGTGTCTGAGTTCTCTTGGTGGTGACTTTCTTGAGGCGCACACCTCGATGCACAATGGTAGCCAGAGTGGGAGCATTGTGGCCGATTGAAGAAATTGGGCCTGGTGGAAACAGGTCGATCGGCTTACCACTTCTGCTAACCGATGGAGGAATGTTGTCAACCTGCAAAAGGGATACAAAGGTGAGTTACATGAAAATAAGATTGAAAAATCGGAACACCAGTTTGAAATACTTACAACATCATCGGGTACTTTGTACTCGGGGTCGATCATACCGCGATATGAAAGGGCTGACTTGCAGAATAGATGCTCCTTCCATTCTGCCCACCATAGCTTGTATGCCTGAGTAATGAAAGCGGCTGGAACCCACTCTGACAAATCTGCATCTGTATCGGCATTCGGTGGTAGTTGAGCTATTCGAATCCACTCAAGAAAGTTGGTGATGGGTTCCCTGGGTTTTATCACATCGGCATAACAGAGTGCAATCGGCAGCTGGCCGAAAGCTAATTGACGAGCTAATGCCGATGGGTTGTAGAATTCATAAGTCTGGGGAGAGGTTTTTGTGCTACCAAAGAAATTCACTGGTATGGCTCTAGGAGTCACAATTGCCATCATCACCTCATTATCCCTGTCAAGAGCTTCATTAAATGGATTGAAAACCAGAGGGAGCATACTGTCTGGGTCATCATAGGCCAACCATGGTCGTTCATCTCTGGCCAAGCCCTCATACAAAGTCTGGAAGAATCGGCCAATCTGATTTGGGTTACCCCCTGAACCAGGCAAGACTATGACGGCTTCGCCAAAGTTTAGGGGAGCGCGTGTTGCCGATTCTTCTTCACCCAACACATGATTTTCATTTATATCTCTTGGGAAACGCTGTGTAAATAAGTTGAAGTTGAGGCGCTTGTGCAGATGCAGATTAAGCCACATATTGATGAACCACCAGGGGCCGCCTAAGTTGCCAGTGGACTGGCCAAGCAGGAGTTTCTTGGCCACCTAATGGAGGAGATGGTAGGCAGCCCCAAGCAAGTATCGGCCGAGAGGGAATCGGCCACCGTTAGCCAGTCTCTCTGCTGCCGATAGATAGACGGAAGTCGGTCCTACCAATCGACCACAGAACACAAACTTGTCCAGTCACATGTTCAGAAAGGTGGTTTGTTCCTTTATGCTGACAGACCCCATCCCACGATACTTCTGAATGTACCCTGACCAGCCGTCAATGGCGCGAGTTTCCACTTTGGCACTAGGAGTGGTGTCAAAAAAGTGGGTTCTATCGGCAGAAGATATATCTAGACCGGTGAGCATGGCTACATCGGCAAGAGTAGGAGAAGCAGGGCCGTGGCCAAAGACAAAAGCGTTGAGGGTGTCTGACCAAAAGTAAGATGCAGCTATCAACAGTGACTCATTCCTGTGCATATCGGCAATGGACAATCTAATGCATTGATCTAGCTTTCTCTCACCCCACTGGACTTCATTGGAGTTGCTGACCCTCAAGAACCAGTTTTTCCACCCTACAGTAGGGCTGGGCCAAGAATGGAAGGTGTCTTTCCATAGATCTAAAGAAAAATTTTCGGTTCTGAAAGGGATCCTGTTGGTTTCTGCGTTAATAAGATTGGTTGGATCTGGATCCCCTAGAGGGCCGAGGCATTGGAGGTGTGGTTGATCGGTAGGGATGACAATTTTGTTGGACAATTCCTGGTGGTTTTGGAAATAAAGAAAAAGAACACAAAGAAAAGAAAAGAAAAAATATTCAGTAAAATGGATTGCGGATGAACGGGGATGTGAGGAAAAGTACAGGAGATGGAATGAAGAACTGACCTCAGGGACGATGAAGCTGATAGCCATCTTGCAACGAGGAGGATCTCTGAGGGTCCGGGGTTGGTGAGGAAGAGTCTTTGTCGGAGGTCTTGGAGATTTTGAATGGCGCCGCCGCTAGGAAAGTAAAGTTCGGATGGTGGAATGATGTGATGGAGAAGGAGTACCCGAGAAGGAACTATTTATAGGACAAAATGGGCAAGGGCAAATCTGACTTATCTTCTTGCCGCATCCAAGAAATCTGAGGGTGCTCAGGTAGATATGGTAACTGTTCGCACGATAATCGAGGGATTGTGCAGGTGATTTGACGGGAAGCGGTCATTATCTGGAGATATTTTACTGTGCGGGATCTCCTGGTCGGTCCATCGGCAGTGTCCTGTAATGGTCATATTGCCGATGGGCGAGTAAAGTGAAGATAGCCGTTTGTACGAACATCCTGATCAGTTCATCGGCAGATCTTTGTAACGGTAATATTGCCGATGTACGGTTGAGAAGGAAATGCCCGTTTAGGAAGTTGAGGATTTCGAGGAATATGCAGAAGAATAGGATCAGAGTTGTTCAGATTGAGGTTGTCGGTTACCAGATTAGGAGCATTAATTGCGGGAAAAGGCATCATTACTGCAGAGAATTTCGGAGCATTGATGATTTCATACTCCGAAATTGGGGGGCATGTGTTGACACCGTTTTTGGGCACGTGTCCAGGCTGGCAGGATAAGACGGCAGTGTTTTGTTTACAGGATGAGTTGCCGATGAAGGAGAGGTTGAACGTGACTAAGTCTACAGGCGGTGATGTGTCTGTGCCGATTGCTATGATGAGGAAGTCTGCCGATGACTATGGCAAGGGAGTCTGCCGATGATACGAAGGAAGAGTTCGGCAGCCGCCGATGGTTTGTGGCAGAGTTTCAGTTTGTCACGGGGGATAGTTTTGTTATTTCCTTTATTATTTAAATCGTTTTGTATACGGATTCCGTGTAATTTGGTATTCGAATTCTAATCGTGTCTGGTTGTAGCTCTTTGAGCAGGGTATAAATATAGACCCTAGGACCTTGTAATGAGACATCTATCAATCAATCAAACACACGTTTTTACTCATATTCCAGCATCTACTTTTTCGGCGACTTCGTCATACTTTTCTTCCTTTTTATTACGAGTTCTTAGGAATTCGTCGACTTAAGCTCGGCGCGTTCTCAAGTTCTGTGTGAGTACCTCTTAGCCGTGACATCCGGGCGCATCGCTGTTGTCAGGACTAAAGTATTCGAGTTATCTCCTTTGCCGATAGCAAGGTCAAATCGGCTGGCACGCCTTAACGTTTGAATCGGGTATTAGCCCTTTGTGTTTGCAGACCAGCTTTTGCACCAACAAGACTGCAGCGCGAAAGGCAAGAAGGGCTAAGCAAGGGCGAGAACTCTGGTCAGTCTGGAGATCAGCAGCAATCAGATCCCAAGGGGGAAGACCCATCAGCAAGTGTCAACATGGTTTTTATGTTGCCGATGGAGTTTCTTGCGCCATCCAGTGATGATGAGTTGGAATTTTCCAACCAAATAGCTCAGTTGGCTTTGGATCCGATGACCGCTATCTTCGAGAAACCTGCCGATGACGAAAGACAACATCTCAAGGCTCTGTTTGTCAAAGGAAGGGTTGATGGGCAGCCGATGACCAAGATTCTAGTTGATGGTGGGGCTGCTATCAACATCATGCCGTATGCAGTGTATCGGAAGCTTGGAAGAGGGGATCAGGATTTGACCAAGACCGATATGATGCTTAAAGACTTTGAAGGGAACGTGTCTCCAGTCAAGGGGGCAATATGTGTAGAGTTGACCATCGGCAGCAAAACCTTGCCGACAACCTTCTTTGTGATCAGTGGAAAGGGTGCTTACAACTTGCTATTGGGAAGAGATTGGATTCATGCTAATTGCTGCATCCCGTCTACAATGCACCAATGTTTGGTTCAGTGGGTAGGTGACAAAATTGAGATTGTCCCGGGAGATTCTTCTTTTGTCATTGCGTCGGCAGAGGCGGACACCTATGAGAGGACTAGGTGCATTTCAGGAGAAGTTTGGGAGAAGGATTTTCTCAAGGTTGCCGATTACGAAATTCCACCGATCCAAGCAGTCGGTGCTGACGAAGGTTTTTAATGGATAGGTTTGCAGATGATGGAAAGTTAGGCCAGGGATTCACGTCGGCCGATGATCTAGTAGAAGTAGATATAGGTAGTGGTGATAAGCCTAGACCCACTTTTATTAGTGCTAAGTTAGATTCTGAGTGTAAGCAACAGTTAACTGATTTGTTAAAGGAATATAAAGATTGCTTCGCTTGGGATTATACTGAGATGCCTGGTTTGGACCGATCAATTGTTGAACATCGGTTGCCTATCAAGTTTGGATTTCGGCCACATCAACAGCCAGCTCGCAGATGTAATCCTAACATCCTCCCTAGTATTAAGGCCGAAATCACCAAACTTATTGAAGCTAAGTTTATTCGGCAGTGTCGGTATGCCGAATTGATTTCCAATGTTGTTCCGGTCTACAAGAAGAACGGGAAGCTTCGGGTATGCATTGATTTCAGGAATCTCAATAAAGCTACACCGATGGATGGATACCCAATGCCTGTTGCCGATCTGCTAGTTGACGCCACGGCTGGGCATCGGATCATTAGCTTTATGGATGGCAATGCAGGATACAATCAGATATTCATGGCAGAAGAGGATATTCCAAAGACTGCATTTAGATGTCCTGGTCATGTCGGATTGTTTGAATGGATAGTCATGACCTTTGGCCTAAAGAATGCTGGTGCTACATATCAAAGGGCCATGAATTTTATATTTCATGAGTTCATCGGCAAACTGGTAGAGATTTATATTGATGATGTGGTGGTCAAGTCTGGGGACTTCGCAAAGCATCTTGCCGATCTACGAAAGGTATTGGAGTGCACAAGGAAGCATGGATTGAAGATGAATCCCAATAAGTGTGCATTTGGTGTATCGGCAGGGCAATTTCTTGGTTTCATGGTGCACCAGAGGGGAATTGAAATCAGCCGAAGATCTATTGATGCCATCAATAAGATAGTAGCCCCCACCAACAAAACCGAACTCCAATCCTTGATCGGCAAGGTAAATTTTATCCGAAGGTTCATTTCTAACATGTCTGGTAAAATTCGTGCGTTCAGCCCTCTTCTTAAGTTAAAGGCCGATCAAGAGTTTGTTTGGGGGGAGGAACAACAGTTGGCTCTGGATGAAATCAAAAAGTATTTAATAAATCCTCCAGTTTTGATTCCACCTCAGCAAGGGAAGCCCTTCAGATTGTATTTGTCTACCGATGGGATGGTCATCGGTTCGGCTTTAATTCAAGAGTTTGAAGGGAAGGAGCGTGTAATTTATTACTTAAGCAGGAGGTTGATTGATGCTGAGACCAGGTATTCGGCTATTGAGAAATTGTGCTTGTGTTTATATTTCTCTTGTATCAAGTTAAGGCACTACTTTTTATCGGCCGAATGCACTGTTATTTGCAAGGATGATGTGATCCGGTACATGTTATCCATGCCGATTATGAGTGGCAGGATCGGTAAATGGATTTTGGCGCTGTCGGAATTCGATTTGCGTTATGAATCGGCTAAGGCAGTTAAAGTGCAGATTATGGCTGATTTCGTAACTCACCATTGCGACACAGTGGAAGCTTTGGAAATTGTTCCTTGGACACTCTTCTTTGATGGATCCACATGTGACAGGGGGGCAGGAATCGGCATAGTGTTAGTTTCCCCTCTAGGAAAGAAGTATGAGTTTTCCTTGCCGATTATTGCTACGTCAACAAATAATCAGGCTGAATACCAGGCTTTGACAAAAGGACTAGAGTTGTTAAGGGAAGTTCGTGCTGATGCTGTCGAAGTCTTCGGGGATTCTATGCTGGTTATAAATCAGTTGGCTGGAAGCTATGAATGCCGAAGTGAAGTTCTCATAACTTATTACGAGCGGAGCATGCAATTACTGAAAGAATTCAAGGATTTCCGATTAGAGTATGTTCCTCGATTGCATAATGAGGAGGCCAATCGGTTGGCTCAGCATGTCTTGGGATATCAGCCTATGATTGATACAATATCGGCAATTGATGCCGATGATTGGAGAAAAGAGATCATTGATTACTTGAAAGATCCGTCCAAGAAAGTTGAGAGACGAGTTCGGTTTCAAGCCACCAAGTATGTGCTCCTTGAAGATGAATTGTACTACCTAACTATTGATGGAATTCTTCTTCGATGCTTGAGTGATGATGAAGCTAAAAGTTTGATGGGAGAAATCCATGAAGGGGTATGTGGAGCACATCAGTCGGCTTTCAAGATGAAGTGGATGATTAGGAGGAATGGATATTTTTGGCCAACCATACTTGAGGATTGTTTTAACTATTTCAAAGGGTGTCAAGGTTGTCAAAAGTTTGGTAACATTCAAAGAGCACCCGCATCGGCTATGAATCCTATTATCAAACCTTGGCCGTTCCGGGGATGGACTATTGATCTAATCTGCCAGATTTATCCACCATCTAGCAAGGGGCATAAGTTTATTCTGGTTGCTACCGATTATTTCACTAAATGGGTTGAAGCTATTCCTTTCAAGAAAGTTACGTCGGCCAATATGATTGATTTTGTGAAGGAACACATTATTTACCGATTCGGGATTCCTCAGACGATTACTACCGATCAAGGCACTATGTTCACATCAGGGGAGTTTGATGAATTTGCAATCGGTATGGGGATTAAAGTGTTGAATTCCTCTCCTTATTATGCTCAAGCTAATGGGCAGGCCGAAGCGTCTAACAAAGGAATCATTAAGCTTATTAAACGGAAAATTGAAGAGAATCCTAGAAGATGGCACACATTGTTAAGTGAAGCTTTGTGGTCCTATCGGATGGCTTGTCATGGATCAATTAAGGTTGCACCTTATCAGTTGGTGTATGGACATGATGCAGTACTGCCTTGGGAAGTTAAGACTGGATCTAGGTGACTATCTTTTCAAGATCAATTGGCTGCCGATGATTATGCTACTTTGATGACAGACGAGTTGGATGATCTAGCAGGACATCGGCTAAGGGCTTTAATGAATATAGAAGAGAATAAGAAAAGGGTTGCTAGATGGTACGATAAGAAGGTGAAGGCCAAGGAATTTACTGATGGAGACTTGGTATGTAAATTAATCTTACCGATCGGGACTAAAAGTTCCAAGTTTGGAAAATGGTCTCCCAATTGGGAGGGTCCTTATCGGATAAATCGATAGGCTCCTGGTAATGCCTATATTCTAGAAACCCTTGAAGGAGTTGAATTTCCCAGAGCACTAAATGACAAATATTTAAAGAAGTACCACCCCAGTATATGGGTCGATGCATAAAGATTTAAATGCCGATAACACTCCTATCGGCTGGATTAAAGTGTATCTGGGGTCGGACTTAGTGTTTCAAAGGTTGCCGATAACAATCCTATCGGCTAGATTAAAACGGCAAGAAAGCTGGAAGTGCAGAGAAGTAAAGACGTGTCGCCGATGAGAGCTTCTTATGTTCAGCAGCGCCTGGATCGCCGATATCGCACGCAGCCGGATTTCGTTGGCTGTTTCTATCTCTTTGATATCGTCATCGACAGAACCTTCTATCGGCTTCAGCTTCTTCAACTGCAATGCCTTGCGACCGTGGATGTTTCGTTCTTGCTCAAGGAGCCTGATGGTCTCTGGCAGTTGGCTCTCTTCCTGTTGGGCTTGAGATAAAGCGTCTTCCACTCGTTTGAGTTCTGCCAGCAGGGCTTCTCTTTTGGCCGATAGGTCAGAAATCTTCTGCTTCAGTGCATCTCCTGAAGATCTCAGGGTGCCGATGCTCTTGTGCTTCTCGTCGGTCAGGAGTTTCCCTTTCATCATTTCTTTAGAAAGCTGAGTCTGAGCAGCTCTGTCGGCAAGGTGCCGAGAAGCTCTCTGGTACTGCAGCTGACGACTCTCCAGATGTGCAGCTTGGAAGAGGATTTCTTCGACATCGGCTGGAATCTGGCCTCTGAGAGTCCTAAACAGAACCTTGGCTGGGTCAGAGTCATCAACCAATTGTGCCGAATCCTGATGAAGGAGAGCCGATAATTCTTCCAGCTTGGCTCTGATCTCTGCTGATACGATCCCAACTGCCCGGGAGGAGCTCGCTTCCTCGCCTTCGTCATCGGAAATATCAATGGCAAAGGAGAATAGGCTGTCAGGAGAGTCCTGCTCCTGAAAAGGAAAATAAAGTGAGTCATTCCATGATCAAAATGCCGATAAAAATATTGATGAGGGGCTGGATAACTCACTTGCTTCAAGGTAACCTCTTACCTTTGACTGGAAGATGCCGATGGAGGTGCGGGCTGATCGGCCAGAGATGCCGATGGCGCTGCAGATTGATCGGCCAGGTTTGCCGATGGAACGACGTCAACTGAAAATTAATAAAAGTCATTATGAGATGAAAAGATGGGTTCATCGGTATTAACTTTGTAAATATGTTACCTTGAGGAAGGACGACACTTGTCTGAACGGAGGAAACCACCGATGCTATAATGGAACCTGCTGGATCGGTGGTTGGTTCATGAACATCAGCCGATGTGTCTTCTGGCTGAGGTACTTTTTGTTGGGGTTCTTCCAGTTGAGTTTCTTCTACCTGTGGTGCTTCTTGCGTTGGAGGGGGAGATGGTGCTTGCTGAGTCTCTGCGTCTGGAGAAGAAGGGGAAGATTCCACCAGAATGGGAGATACCGGAGGAGGAGGAGGAGGAGTTGCCACTTACTGGCCCTTTGTTTCTGCCCTGGTACTCTTGGCACCCTTTCTCTTCTGCTGGCTGGACTGGGGGGCATCGGCACCTTGGCTCTTGGTTTTTGCCGATGCACTGGTTTGCTGTAATAAAAAAGAGGAATTTGTGAATACAATTGTAGCCGATGTAAAGGTAAGATCGGTATAAACAAAAAGATTTAACAACTACCTTAAAAACCTGTGCTAGAGTGGAAGCAGCTACCGATGGTGGAGTCTGGATCCTCCTGGTGGTGACTTTCCTCAGGCGTATACCTCGATGCACGATGGCAGCCAGGGTAGGGGCGTTGTGGCCGATTGAAGAGATTGGGCCTGGTGCAAATAGATCAATCGGCTTGCCACTTTTGCTGACCGATGGAGGAGTATCATCAACCTGCAGAAAAGTACAGAAGTAAATTGCCGATAGAAACAGAATTGAAAGAATTGAAACATCGGTTTGAAAACACTTACAGTATCATTGGGAACTTCGTACTCAGGGTCAATCATGCCGCGGTACGTGAGGGCCGATTTGCAGAACAGATGCTCCTTCCATTCTGCCCACCACTGCTTGTATGCCTGAGTTATGAAGGCGGCTGGAATCCACTCCGATAGATCTACGTCTGTATCAGCACTCGATGGCAGTTGGGCTACTCGGATCCATTCAAGGAGACTGTTGATGGTTTCCCTGGGCTTTATCACATCGGCGTAGCAGAGTGCAATCGGCAGCTAGCCGAAAGCTAACTGACAGGCTAGTGCCGATGGGTTGTAAAATTCATAAGTCTGGGGGGAGGTTCTTCCACTGCTAAAGAAATTCACTGGTATGGCTCTGGGAGTTACCATTGCCATCATCACTTCATTATCTCGGTCAAGAGCTTCATCAAATGGGTTGAAAACCAGGGGAAGCATACTGTCTGGGTCATCATAGGCCAACCATGCTCGCTCATCTCTGGCCAAGCCCTCATACAGAGTTTGGAAGAATCGGCTGACCTGATCTGGATTACCCCCTGAACCAGGCAGAACTATGACAGCTTCGCCGAAGTTTAAGGGAGCACGTGTTGCCGATTCCTCTTCACCCAACACATAATTTTCAGTTATGTCCCTTGGGAAACGCTGTGAGAATAGGTTAAATTCAAGGCGCTTGTGCAGATGCAGGTTGAGCCACATATTGATAAACCACCAGGGGCCTCCCAAGTTGCCGATAGACTGGCCAAGCAAGAGCTTCTTGGTTACTTGGTGGAGGAGGTGATAGGCCGCTCCAAGCAGGTATCGGCCGAGAGGAAATCGGCCACCATTGGCTAGATTTTCCGCTGCTGCTAGGTGAACGGAAGTTGGTCCTGCCGATCGACCACAAAACACGAATTTGTCTAGCCACATGTTCAAAAAGCAGGTCTGCTCCTTTATGTCAACAGGGCCTGATTTGTGGTATTTTTGGATATAACCTGACCAGCCGCCGATGGAGCGGGTTTCTACCTTAGCACTGGGTTTGGTATCAAAAAAGTGGGTGGTATCGGCAGAAGAGATTTCTAACCCGGTGAGCATGGCCACATCGGCAAGAGTGGGGGTGACAGGGCCATGACCAAAGACAAAGGCGTTGAGCGTATCTGACCAGAAGTATGATGCAGCTATCAGCAGTGATTCGTTCCTATGCATATCGGCAATGGACAACCTAATGCATTGGGCTAGATTTCTTTCACCCCATTGGACTTCATTTGAGTTGCTGACCCTCAAAAACCAATCTGTCCACCCCACTGTAGGGCTTGGCCAGGAACGAAAAGTATCCTTCCACAGATCCAAAGAAAAGTTCTCTGCTCTAAAGGGGATTCTGTTGGTTTCTGCGTTTATGAAGTTGGTTGGATTTGGATCCCCTAGCGGGCCAAGGCATTGGAGATGTGGTCGATCAGTGGGGATGACAATTTTGTTGGCCGATTCCTAATAGTTTTTGACATATATATATAAAAAACAGAAAAGAAGGGAGAAAAGTATTCAGTATGGCGGATTGCAGATGAACAAGTGTACGGGAAAAAGTACAAGAGATAGTGCGAAGGACTGACCTCAGGGATGAAGAAGTTGACGGCCATTTTGCCACGGAGGAGATGCTTGAGGGTTTCGGAGTTGGTGAAGAAGGGGCTTCGTCGGAGATCTTGGAGCTTTTGGTTGACGCCGCCGCCGGGAAAGTGAAGTTGGAGTTATGGAATGATGTGATGGGGAAGGAGTACCCGAGAAGGAACTATTTATAGGATAAAACGGGCAAGGGCAAATTTGACTTATCTCTTTGCCGCATCTGTGAGACCCGAGGAAACTCAGGTAGATATGGTAACTGTTCGCACGGTAATCAAGGGATTGTGCAGGTGATTTGACAGGAAGCAGTCATTATCCAGAGATATTTTACTGTGCGGGATCTCCTGGTCGGTCCATCGGCAGAGCCTGGTAACGGTCATATTGTCGATAGGAAAGAAATGTGGATATAGCCGTTTGGAAAGGTAAGATACGGGTGTCCTGGTCAGTACATCGGCAAGTCCCTGTAACGGTAGTATTGCCGATACGCGACTAAGATGGAAATGCCCGTTTAGGGGAGTTGAGAATTTCGAGGGATCTGCGGAAGGATAGGATCAGAATTGTTCAAATTAAGGTTGTCGGTTGCCAGATTAGGAGCATTAATCGCAGAAAAGGGCATCATTACTGCAGAGAATTTTGGAGCATTAATGATCTCATACTCCGAAATTGGGGGGCATGTGTTGACACCGTTTTTGGGCACGTGTCCATGTTTGGTGAAGTACGGGCCAGCAAGGTAAGGCAGCGGTGTTTAATATACAGGATGAGTTGCCGATGAAGAAGGAGTTGGATGTGATTAAGTCCATAGATGATGATGCGTCCGTGTCGATGGCAGCGGCAAGGGAATCTACCGATGACCACATAAGGGAGTCCGCCGATGATACGGAGGGAGAGTCTGGAAGCTGCCGATGGGTTCGTGAAGGTGTTCTAGTCTGTCACGGGGGTAGTTTTGTATTTTCCTTAGTTGTTTAAATTGTTTTGTATACGGATTCTGTGTAATTTGGAATTCGAGTTCTAATCGTGTCTGGTTATAGCTCTTTGAGCAGGGTACAAATATAGACCCTAGGGCCTTATAATGAGACATCTATCAATCAATCAAACACACAATTTTACTCATATTCTAGCATCTACTTCTTCGACGACTTCGTCAAACTTTTTCCTTTTCACTACGAGTTCTTAGGAATTCATCGACTTAAGCTCGGCGTGTTCTCAAGTTCCGCGTGAGTACCTCTTACTCTTGACATCCGGGCGCATCACTGTTGTCAAGACTAAAGTATTCGAGTTACCACCTTTCCCGATAGTAAGGTCAAATCGGCTGGCACGCCTTAACGTTTGAATCGGGTATTAGCCCTCTGTGTTTGCAGACCAGCTTTTGCACCAACAGTTATATGGAATCTTGCTTCGATATGTTTGTAGACATTGTAAGTTTTAGTGCAAGATAGGTCCACAGTTTGTGCCTAATGCACCATAGTCTAAGAAACAATTTTGGATGCACTATTTTGTACTCCTGGGTGAAGAGGCTCAAGTGGAAGCTTGATTCGGTTAGTTTGGAGATAGTGCTAATCCCTATGGAAGGTAGGTGCATAGTTTGGAGATAGTGCTAATCCCTATGATACCGACTAGAAAACCGTGGCCACGGGAAGAGCTCCACGGCGGCGCTCTGTCACCGGCGGAGAGGAAAACAGCGAACTCCGGCGCTCTGGTGTGAAAGGGAAGGGAAGGATGGGTTCGGGAGGTGCGCAAGGAGGTAACCACTTTATGTCCACGGTGAATTCGGATGAGGATCAACCGCTGCGGTGAATTTGGAGTGGATGAGCCGCTGCCCGTCGGTGCTCCGGTGGCAAGACAAGTTCGGCAAGCTCAGGATGGAACGCCACGAAGCAAGCAGAGGCGCCAGCAGCTGCTACTCGATGCCACGGAGACGGATGCATGCTGGGACGAGGTGACACGGCGCTCACACGCTGGCAAACGCCGGCCCAAGCTCGGCGGTCCACCGCCGTGAACAGGGGCTAGAACTTATCCCCCCCTTCCCCAAAAGCCCCTTCTGCCTTTTTGCGAAAAACAACCAAAATTTGAACAGAAGTCAAATTTCTGCCAAAATAAAACTTGTTCAGAATTTTGAATACTACAAAACATCTTTAAGGGTCCAAGGCTGATTTCAAATGGAAAGGGATCAATTTGAGCCAAACAGTTTGAAATCCAAATCTCAAGTTGGGGAAAAAATTCCAATTTTGAATTGGGGCAGATTAGAAATTCCAAAATTACTTTTGATTTTCCAAAACAACTTGAAAAACTCCCAACATGAAAGTTGTTCAACTTTTCAAGCCCTACAACTTTCATGTTGAACATTTTTCAAAATTCCAAATAGATTTTGAATTGGAGATTTAAATTAGAAAAGGGGACACTTTCTGGAAATCTGTATTTTCAAAATTACTTTGAATTTTGTATTGAAACTCCAAAAACTCAAAACACCAAAGTTGTACATCTTGACAAGACCTACAACTTTGCTTCTGAACTCAACTTCAAATTGTGCTTGGTTTTTGAATTGCACAAAAGGGGACAAATCCAGGGTTTTAAAATCACGGTTTTCCCCCTTTAAGTTCTCGGAAAACTTTTACGCAAGGGTTTTAAACACCAACACAAGCATCCATACACAATATAAGCACACTTTAATTCCTAAGCACATTCAACCAAATTTAAACTTGTTTTAAGTTAATGCATCAGGGTGTCCTTAACAAAATGCTATGCAATGCTCATGATGACATGATCCGCTTTTAGTTTGTTTAACACCAGAGTGTTACAGCTCTTTCCCCCTTAAAGAAATCTCGTCCCGAGATTTACCTTGAAGGCTAACTAATGGAAAAGGAAGTTTGTCAAGCACTTCCAAAACCAACTTTTACAAAAACAGGGATAGATCATTACACTACAGATTACAAGGATAGGACAGAAGAAAGAAACTCAGGAAAACTTTCTAAGAGAAACTCTTCGGACTCCCACGTGGCTTCATCTTCGGTATGTTGATTCCATTGCACCTTGTAAAATTTGATAGTTCTTCTACGAGTGTCTCGATCTTTTTGATCTAGAATCTTGATAGGATACTCTGAATATGTCAGATCAGGCTCTAACTTAATTTCTTCAACATGAATGATATGATCGGGCACTTGAAGACATTTCTTCAACTGAGAGACATGGAACACATTGTGAACTGATAATAACTGTGGTGGTAAATCTAGACGATATGCCACCTTTCCACATCTTTCAAGGATTTGATATGGACCTATATATCGAGGTGCCAACTTTCCTTTTACTCCAAATCGAGTGACCCCTTTCATAGGTGACACTTTGAGGTATACATAATCACCAACCTCAAAGGTAAGAGAGCGACGTCTCTTATCAGCATAACTCTTCTGCCTGGACTGTGCTATCTTCATGTTCTCTCGGATGAGCCTGACTTTCTCTTCAGCTTCTTTGACTAAGTCAACCCCGAAGAGACTATGTTCTCCAGGTTCTGACCAATTCAAAGGTGTTCTGCACCTTCTGCCATATAGAGCTTCAAATGGTGCCATCTTAATGCTCTCTTGATAACTATTATTATAAGAGAATTCTGCTAAAGGCAAACATTCGTGCCACTTCTCTGAATAACTGAGCACACAAGATCTTAACATATCTTCTAAGATCTGATTGACTCTTTCAGTCTGACCTCCAGTCTGTGGATGATAAGCTGTACTATGCAGAAGTTTCGTACCCAAGGACTTATGCAAGTGCTTCCAGAAAAGCACTTACAAATTGGGTCCCTCTATCAGATACGATAGTCTTTGGAATACCATGTAAACTCACAATTCTGTTAAAGTATATCTTAGCATAGATGGAGGCTCGATACTTCTTTCTTACAGGAATGAAATGAGCTGATTTGGTCAGACGATCAACAATGACCCATATGGAATCAAACCCTTTCAATGTTCTGGGTAGACCCACTATGAAGTCCTTACTGATGTCATCCCACATCCAAGATGGAATTGACAATGGTTGCAATTCTCCAGCAGACCTAAGATGAACTGCTTTCACTTTTTGACAAGTATCACATCTAGCCACATAACTAGCAATTTCAAGCTTCATCTTAGTCCACCAGAATCTTTGTTTCAGATCATGATACATCTTATTACTGCCTGGATGGATTGAAAATTTTGTTACATGAGCTTCATCAAGAATTTGTTTTCTGTGTTCAGGGAATTTTGGAACTACTAAATGATCCTTGAACCAAATCACTCCAGCTTCATCTATTCTGAACTTGGAATTCTGCTCAGACTGGATCTTTTATTTCAAAAAGGTCATACCCTTATTTTCTTTCTGAGCTGTAATAATCTGATCTTTGATAGATGATTGAACTGTCATATTTGCAAGACTTCCTTGTGGAATCATTTCAAGGTTTAACTTTTCAAATTCATAACACAGGGTAAGGTCTATAGGCTTGACTTCCAGACAATTGCAATGACTCTTTCGACTGAGTGCATCTGCCACTACATTGGCTTTGCCTGGGTGATAGTGTACCTCAATATCATAATCTTTTATCAATTCTAACCATCTTCTCTGACGCATATTCAATTCTGACTGAGTGAAGATGTATTTCAAACTCTTATGATCAGTGTATATGTGACAAGTATTACCCAATAGATAATGTCGCCAGATCTTCAAAGCATGGACTACAGCTGCCAACTCTAGATCATGTGTTGGATAATGCTCTTCGTGACGCTTAAGTTGTCGTGAAGCATAGGCAATGACTCTGCCTTCTTGCATTAGTACACACCCAATGCCTTTACCTGAAGCATCACAATACACATCAAAAGATTTTTCAATATCAGGTTGAGCTAGCACTGGTGCAGTGGTCAACAACTTTTTCAAAGTCTGAAAAGCTTCTTCACACTCGGATGACCACACAAACTTCGTATCATTCTTTAGCAGTGTTGTCATTGGTTTAGAGATCTTGGAGAAGTCAGGGATAAACCTGCGATAATACCCCGCCAATCCTAAGAAACTTCGAACTTGATGTACTGAAGTTGGTGGCTTCCAATCAAGAACTTCCTGAACTTTGCTTGGATCTAATGCAACACCTTCAGCTGACAGGACATGACCCAAAAATTGAACTTCATCTATCCAGAATTCACACTATCCAGAATTGAACTTCATGCTCTTCTTTAGTTTTGGAATAGATGAGAATGTCATCAATGAATACAAACACGAACTTATCTAATTCTGGCATGAACACTGAATTCATCAAGTACATAAAATGTGTTGGGGCATTTGTCAGACCAAAAGACATGACCAGATATTCATACAGACCATATCGGGTAGTGAATGCTGTTTTCGGAACATCTTTTGGTTTGATCTTAATTTGATGATACCCAGATCTCAAGTCTATCTTCGAAAATACCTTAGCACCAGTTAGTTGATCAAAGAGAAGATCAATACGGGGCAAAGGATACTTATTCTTGATTGTTACTTCATTCAAAGGACGATAATCCACACATAGTCTCAAGGTATTGTCCTTTTTCTTCACAAAGATTGCCGGACAACCCCATGGTGACGAACTAGGTCGAATGAAACCTTTATCCATCAATTCTTGCAACTGAGTTTTTAGTTCTGCTAATTCTTTTGGTGGCATTCTATAAGCTCTTCTGGATATTGGTGCTGTCCCTGGCTTGAGCTCTATTTCAAACTCCACATCACGATCAGGTGGCAGACCAGGTAAATCCTCTGGAAATACATCAGGAAACTCACAGACCACTGGAATGTCCTTGATTTCCTTGACAGAGATAGCACATACTTGCTCAACTGCTCTCTTAAGGGTAGGAAGATGGATAAGAAGTTGAGACTTGCTATTAGGTAAGTTGACCTTGATGGTTCTATTTAAGGTGTCTATAACTGCACCTCTCTGGCTGATCCAGTTCATACCCAAGATCACATCTATACTTGGATCTTTTAACACTATCATGGATATTGGAAATATATATCCACCCAAGTCTATTGGTACCTGATGTACCATTTCCTTAGTGCATAGTCGACCCCCAGGTGACTGTATAAAGAATTCATCTTTGGTTGCACCAATAGGTATATTATGCTTTTCCGCAAATGTTCTATTCATGAAAGTATGTGATGCACCAGAATCAAAAAGTGTAAGCGCTGAGTGTTGGGCAACAGGGAACATACCAAGCATCACTGGTTCTCCTTCAGGTATAGCTTCAACTTGAGTGTGGAAAACCCTTCCTGTTTTCTGAGTACCCTTACCCTTCTGCTGATTCTGGGCATTACCTTTGTTTTGATTTGCTTGCTGATTTCCAACTGGCCTTGGTGCATTGACATTTGGAACATTTTGCCTTGGGTATGGACATTCACGAGCAAAATGTCCACTCTTCCCACAATTGTAACACGGATTGTTTGCAGCTTGTGGCACTGGCGGACGAATGGCAGGAACATTTGGCTGACGTTGAACATTGAACGGCATTGTCGGCCTTGCAAAACTCCTCTGCAAATTCTGCTGCTGAGGCGGCTGATAAGAAGGACGATAAGATGGGCGGAACTGTTGAGGTGGATGATATACGAGCCTCTGGCGCTTCTTGTTGCCGCCAGATGATCCGGACCCTGAGACAAACCCCTTCTTCTTCTTAGCCTCCTTGTGTTTGCGGTTCTTTTCTTCACTGGAGATAGCGATGTTCACTGCCTCATGATAAGATATATTGCCACATGATGCCATCATTAGTTGAAGCTTTGTATTCAAGCCTCTCATGAAACATTCCTTCTTCTTTTCATCAGTGTTGACTTGCTCAATTGCATATTGGGACAGATGATTAAACTTTCCAATATACTGCATGACTGGTTCATCCCCCTGACGGAGAGCTAAGAACTCTTTGAGCTTCATTTTCATAACTCCCTTGGGAATGTAATGAGCCCTGAAGGCTTCCTTGAATTCTCCCCAAGTGATTCGGTGGCGGGCTGGTTGAACAGCCAGTAAGTTTTCCCACCAAACCCATGCTGCTCCTCTTAGCTGCTGAGCTGCAAAAGCTGGCTTCTGGGTTTCAGTACAGTTGATGAGACTAAACTTTTGCTCCACGGTGCGAAGCCAATCCTCAGCTTCAAGAGGTTCATCAGCTTTTGTGAAAACTGGGGGACGAGTATCTGTGAAGTCAACATATGTGGTTTCTTCTCGGTTATTGCGACCACGGCCACGCTGACCAACATTCTGGTTCTGTGCTAACAGAGTTGTTGCATTGACCAATGCTGCAATTGCATCAGCCAAAGAGGGTGGAACTGGTGGTGCATTAGGAAAATCATCCCCACCCTGGGAAGAACTAGCTCCATGGTTGTTAGCAGGCATCTGTTTAAAAACACATCATACTTTGATTAACATTCTTACTTAACCATCATACATCATGACATACATAACACAAACACGTTCATCTTATTTATCATACAAGTCCGCTCTCAGGCAGGACTACTGAAACCACTATTTTACACAACTTCCCATACTAGAGGTTTTCTGACTAACTAAGTTACAAAGTCAGAAGATCACACTAGGTCATACTTCTTGCCTACTCAACACCTAGTTGTCATCCATATCCGACCCACTTGTGGTAATATCCTCATCTGGAGTGGGAGTTTCTGGTTCTTCTGCTTCATTCTCAGAAGTATCACTATCCACTTGGATGACAACTGGTCCTTCCTCTGCTGCTTCAGGAGCCTCGGGTGGGTTGAGGGCACTATGCAGATGGCGCACCTCCTCATGGAGGATGTTGGTATAGGCCTCAAGATTGACCACATACCCCGCCATATGGTACAGCTGAACTTCCATGTTGATGTTGTCAGTGAGCATCAAGCGCAGATCATTCTTCATAAGCCTGTAGGTCCTTGGCGGAGGAGGACCTCCGCTAGTGTCACTCCCATTTCCGTCGCTGGAGTTACCAGTGCTGCTGTCGCTACTGTCGGAGGGTGGCGGATCCCTTGATGCCAACTGGTGCCTTGGGACACGACCCCCGGTTGACTTGCGAGCGGTTAGACGGGTACGAGCCATCTGCCAAAATATTTTTATTTTGAATATTAGAACTATATATGTTCCAAGGTTAAAGGATAGAGTTTTATAATTAGATAGACATATTACCTCTAATTATTAGCAACTTTAAGGAGGAAAGTTAATTACATGTTATCAATAATGATGCATGAAACGTACTTACGAACAAGGCATACATCAAACAAATAATTAACTTTAAATTAGTCACTTGATATAAAAGTGCATAAACTTTCCTTTCATAATTAGGGCAATATTATAATATTATAAGCATCGTTCCTTGTATATAATTATCACCATAATTATACTAAGAACATATCCATTTAGATAGAAGGATAAGTCTAAAGAATGAATTGAGAAAAGTTAGAAGCATAAGACAAGCTTAGAAGCAATTTGGACTCAAACTAATTTGAAATTTAGTTTGACTCAAAAGCTTTTGAAGTTTTCAAAATGAATACTGTTATACTTTCTAAGGGAAACCTGGCTCCGATACCAGCTGTGGCAGAACCTCCTGAATTAAGTGGCCCACATGCACCCATCATTTTCTCAAAGACTTCTGATCGACGTGCATGAGTTCCAAATGACTCAAGAAGTCTGTCGGGTGTCCTCGGGAAACCCGAATCATCCACGTTACATTCTTTCCAGGCATTCCCTCATTAAGCATTACAGTATTACAACATTTCATAGACAAGATAAATCAGAGTAAAAGTGGAAAGGTTACATAACATAGATTGAACTCAAGTCCAAAGATTACAAACCATAAGTATTTAGTACCTAAAAGGTTCGGAACTTTATATTACATAAACCATAAGCCACATAATAAGTTTTACTTGCCCAAGGTCACACATCAGATTCATCATCATCACTCTCCTCCAAAAGAGTGAAGAAACAACGACCATCAAAAGGTTGATCGAAAGGTTCACCTGCAACATGGGTTAATAAACCCTGAGTACAAAAGTACTCAACAAGACTTAACCGACTAGAAAAGAGGTGAAGACTCAGGCATGCAGGCTATAGGGATTCAAGGTAAAGCTTTAGCAAGATCAAGCATTTCTTTTGCATAAAAGCTTACTAAGAGTAAAACCTAATTTCAAGTTTTATATCAAGATCATCATTGATGCCTAACCAAAACTATTATCAAACTTTCATAAGCAAACCATATCTTTCTCATGCCAAAGATTCACTTATTACTACGATGATGGGGTGAGGATTGAGGCTCCATATCCGAGGAAACACGGCGATTCGAATCAATTAAACCCAGCTGGGGATTCAGTACCACGCGACATATGTAGAACTTAATCTTGCATATGTCAACCTTTTCTATAGATCCTCCCATATAAGAACGGGTCCAGCGTCACCCGAGAGTACAGTACACCACCATCCTACAGCCAATCTAGATGTTTCCCGGTCATCTCAGATCCGTAATGTGGGTACACGCTACTCTCGCCATCTCTCCACTCCCAGTACGCGGTTAGCCGTTCTCAAGTATCGGAATAGCTATAGGTAAGGCTTACCACCGCATGTGGGCTGTACTCAAAGGTCTCAATCACAGCAGGCCAACAACGGTACGGTCCTTAATCGACACAGTTGGAGACACTACTTTAAGACTCCATTCTTAAAGCAAGTCCACCGACCGGTCTCAAGTTGAACATCATTAACCATAAAAGTATTCCACAACAACCCTTCAAACTTTCTCATTTGAAAACCTATGTAATAAGTAGGGCTAAGCATACTAAGTATTTTCATAAAACAAGTATCAAGGTTAATATTGAAATCATCAAGGTAGATAATGCAGCAAATAGGATTCATTCAACTCCTAATCACCTAATGCATCATATTAACTCAAGTGATATAAATAACTTTATGAAAATACAAGGATAGGGTTTAATGTCCGGGGCTTGCCTTGACCGGAAGGGAAGTCCGACAACTCAGCAACACCAGAAGGATTCACAAACTCGGAAGCAACCCACTGAGGATCAGATTCTTCCGGAGCGTATTCTATACGTAAAAATGCATATGCATGATTATGAGATACTCATGACATGATAAAGACAGGTTACATGTTCTTGGATGACAACAACAACATAATTACCTCGAGTACAATTTACCGTCATGGTAAAGAAACAAACCAAGCTAGCTATCAAAGCATAGATTATCACTAAACAAACTTTATCATTTTTATTAAGCAGTGTTGGGTATCTATCAAACAACAAAGATCATTTATATAAAATAAATCATAACCAGGGAGCATATCATGCTAAATGACCACTGGTTGCCAATCAATCCAAAATACCACTTAAATCCTAAAAGGATTAATTATTTCTATTTCTTTTATAATTATTTTAAATAGCTTTATTAAGGAACAGAGCATACTTTATCAAAAAGAGCTGAAATTATTCCTGAAGCTAGATAACAGTAACCCAAGTTCCCATATTAAATTTCATGATTTTTGGATATACCCATAGATTATTAAAAATCATGGAAGGTTTATTTATTAATAAACAGAGGCAATTTATAGATACATGCAAACTATCATAAAATAAAGTCTAACATTTTTCCTGTGTTCTAATAAATTTATGTGACCTACACAAAAATTTTCATAATTTTTGGATCAGCAAATAATTTATTATACAAATTCAAACATCCAGCATTTTTAAACAAAAAGGAAAAAGAAAACAATATGAAACTGGGCGAGGCCCAGCCAAAAGGCCCGCAGGCCGGCCCATACTCGCGCCGCGCGCGTCCGCGCCCTCTTTCTCCCTCACACAGCCGCTGACGGGGTAGCCCCACCCGTCAGCTCTCTCTCCCACACGCACGGCGGCTCGGCCGCGACTCCGGTCACTGCCGGCGGGGTCTGAGCTCGCGCTGAGGTGCGCAACAGCGTCGCGTCGCTCCCGCGACCCTACTGCTAGGCTCCAAGCACGCTCCACCCCTCTCTTTCCACCTCGGCCGCGCGAATGGCGGACGGCCATGGCGGTCACCCGTAGACCGGCCACTAGAGCTCGGTAGAGCGTAAACAAGAGGAACAGGGAGTTTCAAGGAGGTTTAGGGAACACGATGCTCACGTCACCACGGCGGAAGAAGCAGTAGAAAGCTCGGGCGTCGTTGGCCGTGTGGTCGGGCGGACGCTCCGGCTCCGGTGAGCTCGTTCCGGCGATTCTGTTCGTGCCCAAAGCGAAAGAGCGAGCGCATGAGCTACTAGAACACAAATAGAACTTGAAACAGCTGCCAGAGAAGCATGATACCGACTAGAAAACCGTGGCCACGGGAAGAGCTCCACGGCGGCGCTCTGTCACCGGCGGAGAGGAAAACAGCGAACTCCGGCGCTCTGGTGTGAAAGGGAAGGGAAGGATGGGTTCGGGAGGTGCGCAAGGAGGTAACCACTTTATGTCCACGGTGAATTCGGATGAGGACCAACCGCTGCGGTGAATTTGGAGTGGATGAGCCGCTGCCCGTCGGTGCTCCGGTGGCAAGACAAGTTCGGCAAGCTCAGGATGGAACGCCACGAAGCAAGCAGAGGCGCCAGCAGCTGCTACTCGAAGCCACGGAGACGGATGCGTGCTGGGACGAGGTGACATGGCGCTCACGCGCTGGCAAACGCCGGCCCAAGCTCGGCGGTCCACTGCCGTGAACAGGGCCTAGAACTTATCCCCCCCTTCCCCAAAAGCCCCTTCTGCCTTTTTGCGAAAAACAACCAAAATTTGAACAGAAGTCAAATTTCTGCCAAAATAAAACTTGTTCAGAATTTTGAATACTACAAAACATCTTTAAGGGTCCAAGGCTGATTTCAAATGGAAAGGGATGAATTTGAGCCAAACAGTTTGGAATCCAAATCTCAAGTTGGGGAAAAAAATTCCAATTTTGAATTGGGGCAGATTAGAAATTCCAAAATTACTTTTGATTTTCCAAAACAACTTGAAAAACTCCCAACATGAAAGTTGTTCAGCTTTTCAAGCCCTACAACTTTTATGTTGACCATTTTTCAAAATTCCAAATAGATTTTGAATTGGAGATTTAAATTAGAAAAGGGGACACTTTCTAGAAATCTGTATTTTCAAAATTACTTTGAATTTTGTATTGAAACTCCAAAAACTCAAAACACCAAAGTTGTACATCTTGACAAGACCTACAACTTTGCTTCTGAACTCAACTTCAAATTGTGCTTGGTTTTTGAATTGCACAAAAGGGGACAAATCCAGGGTTTTAAAATCACGGTTTTCCCCCTTTAAGTTCTCGGAAAACTTTTACCCAAGGGTTTTAAACACCAACACAAGCATCCATACACAATATAAGCACACTTTAATTCCTAAGCACATTCAACCAAATTTAAACTTGTTTTAAGTTAATGCATCAGGGTGTCCTTAACAAAATGCTATGCAATGCTCATGATGACATGATCCGCTTTTAGTTTGTTTAACACCAGAGTGTTACAGCTCTTTCCCCCTTAAAGAAATCTCGTCCCGAGATTTACCTTGAAGGCTAACTAATGGAAAAGGAAGTTTGTCAAGCACTTCCAAAACCAACTTTTACAAAAACAGGGATAGATCATTACACTACAGATTACAAGGATATGACAGAAGAAAGAAACTCAGGAAAACTTTCTAAGAGAAACTCTTCGGACTACCACGTGGCTTCATCTTCGGTATGTTGATTCCATTGCACCTTGTAAAATTTGATAGTTCTTCTACGAGTGACTCGATCTTTTTGATCCAGAATCTTGATAGGATACTCTGAATATGTCAGATCAGGCTCTAACTTAATTTCTTCAACATGAATGATATGATCGGGCACTTGAAGACATTTCTTCAACTGAGAGACATGGAACACATTGTGAACTGATAATAACTGTGGTGGTAAATCTAGACGATATGCCACCTTTCCACATCTTTCAAGGATTTGATATGGACCTATATATCGAGGTGCCAACTTTCCTTTTACTCCAAATCGAGTGACCCCTTTCATAGGTGACACTTTGAGGTATACATAATCACCAACCTCAAAGGTAAGAGAGCGACGTCTCTTATCAGCATAACTCTTCTGCCTGGACTGTGCTATCTTCATGTTCTCTCGGATGAGCCTGACTTTCTCTTCAGCTTCTTTGACTAAGTCAACCCCGAAGAGACTATGTTCTCCAGGTTCTGACCAATTCAAAGGTGTTCTGCACCTTCTGCCATATAGAGCTTCAAATGGTGCCATCTTAATGCTCTCTTGATAACTATTATTATAAGAGAATTCTGCTAAAGGCAAACATTCGTGCCACTTCTCTGAATAACTGAGCACACAAGATCTTAACATATCTTCTAAGATCTGATTGACTCTTTCAGTCTGACCTCCAGTCTGTGGATGATAAGCTGTACTATGCAGAAGTTTCGTACCCAAGGACTTATGCAAGTGCTTCCAGAAAGCACTTACAAATTGGGTCCCTCTATCAGATACGATAGTCTTTGGAATACCATGTAAACTCACAATTCTGTTAAAGTATATCTTAGCATAGATGGAGGCTCGATACTTCTTTCTTACAGGAATGAAATGAGCTGATTTGGTCAGACGATCAACAATGACCCATATGGAATCAAACCCTTTCAATGTTCTGGGTAGACCCACTATGAAGTCCATACTGATGTCATCCCACTTCCAAGATGGAATTGACAATGGTTGCAATTCTCCAGCAGACCTAAGATGAACTGCTTTCACTTTTTGACAAGTATCACATCTAGCCACATAACTAGCAATTTCAAGCTTCATCTTAGTCCACCAGAATCTTTGTTTCAGATCATGACACATCTTATTACTGCCTGGATGGATTGAAAATTTTGTTACATGAGCTTCATCAAGAATTTGTTTTTTGAGTTCAGGGACTTTTGGAACTACTAAACGATCCTTGAACCAAATCACTCCAGCTTCATCTATTCTGAACTTGGAATTCTGCTCAGACTGGATCTTTTGTTTCAAAAAGGTCATACCCTTATTTTCTTTCTGAGCTGTAATAATCTGATCTTTGATAGATGATTGAACTGTCATATTTGCAAGACTTCCTTGTGGAATCATTTCAAGGTTTAACTTTTCAAATTCATAACACAGGGTAAGGTCTATAGGCTTGACTTCCAGACAATTGCAATGACTCTTTCGACTGAGTGCATCTGCCACTACATTGGCTTTGCCTGGGTGATAGTGTACCTCAATATCATAATCTTTTATCAATTCTAACCATCTTCTCTGACGCATATTCAATTCTGACTGAGTGAAGATGTATTTCAAACTCTTATGATCAGTGTATATGTGACAAGTATTACCCAATAGATAATGTCGCCAGATCTTCAGAGCATGGACTACAGCTGCCAACTCTAGATCATGTGTTGCATAATGCTCTTCGTGACACTTAAGTTGTCGTGAAGCATAGGCAATGACTCTGCCTTCTTGCATTAGTACACACCCATGCCTTTACCTGAAGCATCACAATACACATCAAAAGATTTTTCAATATCAGGTTGAGCTAGCACTGGTGCAGTGGTCAACAACTTTTTCAAAGTCTGAAAAGCTTCTTGTTGACGGTCCTTAATGCTCACATTTAACCATCAACTAATCATGGAAAAGGATCCAAATGCAACCAACATCTAGACTTAGGGTTTTATCTGACAGAATTCCACGAGTTTTGGTGTTTGTCTATTTCTGCAGGGGGTTATCAGGAAATATGGAGGAAAGGCCCACACGTCGGGATTACATAGAGATATTAACGTGCCGCGCAATTTCCTATCATCTAGAAGACTCGAGAAGCCACGGGAACGAACGGGAGGCCGAGCGGGCGGAAGCAGGGCGCCCGCCCTACCCCCCAGGGCGCCCGCCCTCCTCTGCTGGCCAATCAGCACGAGTCTCGGGGATTATGCTCCACCGACTCTAAGGATCGAGGAAAATCACACGATGAAGGTCGGTTTGATCGGATGGTGGAGAATAACGTGGAAATTCCTTGGGAGCTACTCTTCCTAGATTTCTTGGGGGCTACTCTTCCTAGATTTCTTGGGGGCTACTCTTCCTGGACTATATAAGCAGACCCCCACCAGCCCCTGGAGGCATACCTCTTCTACAGAATCAAAGCTAGGGTTTCAATTCTTCATCCAAGTAGAGAGGATCACTCTAGTTCTTCTAGTTCTACCTCTAGTTCATCTAGATCTAGTTCTAGTTCATCTAGTTCTAGTTCTAGTTCTTCTAGTTCTAGTTCTAGTTAGTTCTAGTTGTAATCTAGAAAATAGGGAGAGAGAAGAGGAGAGCGGAGGAGGAGCCGGATCTGTCGGATCTTCCTCAACATTGTACTTTTGCAGCAACTGGTTCGTTCTTCATCGTTCTCCGGGTTCTTCAATTCATAACTCCTAAGTTCTCTAATTACTTTTATTTACATTCAAGTTATTTATTGGATTCCCGCTTGCATCAAGTGCTCTAGTCTTTGTAACGCTAGAGTAGTAATTAATAGATTAGACGTGGTGTTTAGTCTTGCGATTACCTGGAATTGCACCCAATCCTACGGATTGTTGTGGTAGCCCTAGGGTAGTGACAGCCCTAACGGTCGACGTATTCCACCACGTTCGGATCGGTGTTTGTAGGACCGTAGTCAGACCTTCCTAGCCCCCTTCTCATCTCTTTCTGTGGTTAGTGCTCTGATGTCCCGATATAGATAATCTTGAAGTAATTCTTGATTCTTAGATCAACTAGAGAACTCTCAGTAAACTTCCTCTCTTCCCACCAAAAATAATTATATAGTTATCCTTGGGCGATCTGGGATCTTAATTAGTACACTCACGTTCTCTGTGGAAAATCGATACTCTGGAATACTCCCGGGTGAAAGCTACATCGGTATCCGTGCGCTTGCGGATTTTTTCTGTTTGCGTTTAAAATACACAACAAGCTTTCTGGCGCCGTTGCCGGGGAACGGTAGCTGTGCTAGTTTCGAACCAAGTCGTCCGTGTATCCTTTTTCTTTTCCTTTTTTTACCACACTCACCTTACCATTTTCACCATACCACATGGATTTCACTCTAAGCATTAATGTGCATGGAATTTATTTCATAGCCACTTCATTTACTCCATACTCATATGCAACATCTTCACAATCCATTGGTCTCTCCAACATCACCATATTCGAGATCTCCAACCCCCTCTTCCTTTCTATTTATAAAAACTTTAAAAGGGCGGTTGTCGATGCATATGTCTATAATAAATTTTGCAGATCTCGTTGAGTTGATCTTGATATAGGTCAGCGTTGGAGGGGAAACCACTTCACTGACATAAATTGATGGTTTCCCAAGGACAAGCTTAGTGTCCTAAAACAAGCACTGATAAGATCGTAACATGAGTTTTTAATTATTTGCAACATTACCTTGTGTGTTGAGCATATAAGGATAATTGTAAAAGATTCCTTCGGGTATTCTTGTCACTAACCTTTCCAGGATTGGAGCAAGAAGATCGGATGAATGACAAGCGCAAGGTATGTCCAACCAATCATCATACAACATTGAATTAAATTCATCCAAACTTGAATTTTGCAAAATTCAAGCTTGGGGGAGTACTTTACAAAAAAACATCATTTGCCATGTTGCTATGTTGGTTGTCCCTACCTTTGAGACATGCTCAATTTGTTAAATACTAATCACACTACTTCATCTCCACTTGAGTAGAACTCTATAAATGCTATCATGCTACCTTTGTCTATTTACTAGCAAGTGTTGGTTTGGAAGTACTCGACATACTTCCATTGGCCTTTAAATTAAGCATGGTGCTTAGGTTAAATAGCCTTCTTTAATCTAATTAGACATGGAGTCTAGTTTGGTTATTGAACTAAAAACTGCTTGTGTAGACATTGGTATATTTTGTCGGACTAACCCCTACAGAAAAACTTCCAATATCAACCTGGGAAGTCCTGAGATAAACTCACATTGGAGACAAGGAGAGAGACACATGAAGGTTAACAATTTACACAAGGAATGCATAGCTCACAAGAGATGATCCATGGAGGGTGCCACAAACACGATGCACAACTGCTAAGAAAGGAAAGCTTCGACAAGGTGATACTGTACCACCACTCTTCAAGTAAGGTAACATCTTAAGGTACTTGACTATCACTTCTATAAGCTTCTCCTTTGTTCTGGCGTTCACATGAATAAAAGAGACAAACATGTATGATTTACAACTCTAGACTAACCAACCTAATCGATTCAACATGTTTAGTCCTTCCACCTTTGTGATCCCATACTCCTAATCATATAAGCTAAAATGTTGCACACTCAATCTTTGGAAGATATATATAAAAGAAACAACATAAATATAGATAGATTATCTTTCCATTAGGTTGAGCGATCTGATCTGACAAATGCTTTAAATGCTACACTCATGATCTTATTATCCATTAACTTTGTCTTGCTCACTATGCTTAAGGTTAGAGAAGAACAAATACACTTTTGGTTCTGTTGGTGTTTTCCACCAACAGGGCCCATGCACTTGATCTCTGCCTTGTCTCTATGAGCAGGTACACTTCAAGCAAAATATGGAGGACTTTTACAACTCCCAGACTCCACCAAGTGATTAACCTAGATCTACGAGCACAAACACACTGGAGGTACTGGACACTCAGGCAATCACTGCCCTGAGATGCTTAAGGACATAACTACTGGAGTAACCCCGTTGTGGAAGTAATTACTGACCTTCTACCAGTCAAGAGAGGCGGTCTAGGACGCCCCATCATCCCGATCTCCATCGACATGGTGGACTTTCCAGAAGCACTCTGCGACTTTGGCTCCAGCGTCAACATTATGCCCTAGGGAGACCATTTCTGAACACCTCGGGAGCTGTCATCTACGCTAGTGCTACCAAGATCAGTTTCTACATCAAGGGGAAGAAAGAGACGTTTTCCTTCAAGAACAAAACTACACAAATCTCAGAGCAATCCTGACCGGAACCAAGGAAAGGACCAATGGGAGGAACAGGAACAAGCAATTATGGACTGAGTCAGCTAAGATGGTCACTGCTGCTCAAGGAGGTCAAGATCGTCAACTCAAGTCGCCTTTCTTGATCAAGAAGGATGACCCTGGTGTTCCAAGCATCGAGTGCACAATCAACGGATATTCTTTTCAGAAGACACTCTACGACACCAGATCTGACGTCAACAAAATGGCCGCAGTCACTTATCAGCTCCTGCATGGAACCATGTCCCTACAACCAACATACATTCAGCTCTAGATGATTTTAAGGTTATTGACATGGGAGAAGACGAGTACAATCCACCCATCACCATTGGAAGACCGTTCCTCAGCACCGTTAAGGCAATCATCTACATTGGAACTGGAGAAGTCCACATGCATTTCCCCTCTGAAAAGGTACGCCGCTATTTTATTGACCCTAACTATATAGTTGAAGACTCTAAGCAGGTCAGGACAAGAAGAAGACGACGCAACCGTAACCAGAGGAGGAAAATCATACAGGACGGATGGGCAGAGTACGAAGGAGAAGTGCACCAAGGCAGGTGTGGAGAAAGAAGTTATACATGAAGAGTATGCGCCGCCGGAACCACCGACTACGCCATCCAGCGAATTCCAGGATGATTGAGAAAACGGAGAATCCTGTTCGGAGTACTTAAAGACACCGAACGCCTTGCCAAGAGAATTCAAGGATCAAAGAAGACTAGCAGATGGAGGACATCCTAATCGCTGTCAGGGTGCTGCTGACATTCAAATACACCTCCACCACCTGCTAGCTACATCAGAAGAAATTGCTTCAAAATCCAGCTTGGGGGAGAGCACCCCCATTTATCCAGCTAAGTATTCTACTCATGTTTATACTTTACTCTAATAATAAAAAGATGCATAATCATATAAACCCAAATAATGATTCTGTGCTTACATATATATCTTTGCTTAGTTTGCTAAATAAATAAATAAATAAAGTTTGATTCAAGTCTAGGTAATTGACAAACATGATATGAGAAGGTCTGAGCTACTATTTAACTTGTTCCAAGTTTTGCTAGAGTTCTGGAGATTTTATCTTTTGAAAATCTAAAAAAATTCAAATATATATATATATATATAGATCATAATACATAGAGTCTTATAAAATATAAATATTAAAACTATGGGCACTTGCTTTGTTCAAGCCATTGTTAATTCTTGTAGTTTTGGTTGAGAGAATTATCATGCTCCCAAGATCAAGATCTTTTTGTTTTAAAAATATAAAAGATTCACTCTTCCGAAGTATTATTGCGTTAGAGGCATGGGACTATGCAAAAATTTGATTCGAAAAAAAGAGTGAGACGAGAGGTAAAAATGGACAAGTGTCCGAAGTAGAATTAGGGGTACAAAGATACCCACCTGAGTGGAAAAAATGGACATGTGTCCGATAGTAGAATTAGGGGTACTTGCTGCCCACTTGAAAAAAAAAGAGACTGAAAAAAAACAAAAAAAACAAAAAAAGAAAGATAGCCCATGGTCCCTCTAATAAGCAATATGCCAGTAAGAGATGACAAACTTTTCAAAAAGGTCAAAGGTCTTGATCTAGGAGTATGACATTCCTCTCCCTTACTTCGAGCGTTGACATAGCAAAATGCAAAGTAAGTATGCTAAAACTTTTAAAGCTCTACTTATATATCTTTCTAGAAGAAGGCAAATGCCTGAGTTTTATTTTGCAGACTTATAAAAAACTCCAGAACAAAGGTAAGACAGAAGAACTTGAGACATAGTGCTTGACTTGATCGTTCTGTTTTTCAATCACTTAAGACCTTAAAAAACCCTGTAGTAAGAGGCATAAAAGCAACCCCTATTTTCTTATTGATTTTAGCTTTGCTCAGGGACGAGCAAAGGTTAAGCTTGGGGGAGCTTGTTGACGGTCCTTAATGCTTACATTTAACCATCAACTAATCATGGAAAAGGATCCAAATGCAACCAACACCTAGACTTAGGGTTTTATCTGACAGAATTCCACGAGTTTTGGTGTTTGTCTATTTCTGCAGGGGGTTATCAGGAAATATGGAGGAAAGGCCCACACGTCGGGATTACATAGAGATATTAACGTGCCGCGCAATTTCCTATCATCTAGAAGACTCCAGAAGCCACGGGAACGAACGGGAGGCCGAGCGGGCCCGGAAGCAGGGCGCCCGCCCTACCCCCCTGGGCGCCCGCCCTCCTCTGCTGGCCAATCAGCACGAGTCTCGGGGATTATGCTCCACCGACTCTAAGGATCGAGGAAAATCACACGATGAAGGTCGGTTTGATCGGATGGTGGAGAATAACGTGGAAATTCCTTGGGAGCTACTCTTCCTATATTTCTTGGGGGCTACTCTTCCTAGATTTCTTGGGGGCTACTCTTCCTGGACTATATAAGCAGACCCCCACCAGCCCCTGGAGGCATACCTCTTCTACAGAATCAAAGCTAGGGTTTCAATTCTTCATCCAAGTAGAGAGGATCCCTCTAGTTCTTCTAGTTCTACCTCTAGTTCATCTAGATCTAGTTCTAGTTCATCTAGTTCTAGTTCTAGTTCTTCTAGTTCTAGTTCTAGTTAGTTCTAGTTGTAATCTAGAAAATAGGGAGAGAGAAGAGGAGAGCGGAGGAGGAGCCGGATCTGTCGGATCTTCCTCAACATTGTACTTTTGCAGCAACTGGTTCGTTCTTCATCGTTCTCCAGGTTCTTCAATTCATAACTCCTAAGTTCTCTAATTACTTTTATTTACATTCAAGTTATTTATTGGATTCCCGCTTGCATCAAGTGCTCTAGTCTTTATAATGCTAGAGTAGTAATTAATAGATTAGACGTGGTGTTTAGTCTTGCGATTACCTGGAATTGCACCCAATCCTACGGATTGTTGTGGTAGCCCTAGGGTAGTGACAGCCCTAACGGTCGATGTATTCCACCACGTTCGGATCGGTGTTTGTAGGACCGTAGTCAGACCTTCCTAGCCCCCTTCTCATCTCTTTCTATGGTTAGTGCTCTGATGTCCCGATATAGATAATCTTGAAGTAATTCTTGATTCTTAGATCAACTAGAGAACTCTCAGGAAACTTCCTCTCTTCCCACCAAAAATAATTATATAGTTATCCTTGGGCGATCTGGGATCTTAATTAGTACACTCACGTTCCCTGTGGAAAATCGATACTCTGGAATACTCCCGGGTGAAAGCTACATCGGTATCCGTGCGCTTGCGGATTTTTTCTATTTGCGTTTAAAATACCCAACACTTCTTCACACTCGGATGACCACACAAACTTCGTATCATTCTTTAGTAGTGTTGTCATTGGTTTAGAGATCTTGGAGAAGTCAGGGATAAACCTGCGATAATACCCCACCAATCCTAAGAAACTTCGAACTTGATGTACTGAAGTTGGTGGCTTCCAGTCAAGAACTTCCTGAACTTTGCTTGGATCTACTGCAACACCTTCAGCTGACAGGACATGACCCAAAAATTGAACTTCATCTATCCAGAATTCACACTTGCTAAACTTAGCATATAACTGATGTTCTCTCAGGCGAGTTAACACTATCCTGAGATGCTCCTCATGCTCTTCTTTAGTTTTGGAATAGATGTGAATGTCATCAATGAATACAACCACGAACTTATCTAATTCTGGCATGAACACTGAATTCATCATGTACATAAAATGTGTTGGGGCATTTGTCAGACCAAAAGACATGACCAGATATTCATACAGACCATATCGGGTAGTGAATGCTGTTTTCGGAACATCTTTTGGTTTGATCTTAATTTGATGATACCCAGATCTCAAGTCTATCTTCGAAAATACCTTAGCACCAGTTAGTTGATCAAAGAGAAGATCAATACGGGGCAAAGGATACTTATTCTTGATTGTTACTTCATTCAAAGGATGATAATCCACACATAGTCTCAAGGTATTGTCCTTTTTCTTCACAAAGATTGCCGGACAACCCCATGGTGACGAACTAGGTCGAATGAAACCTTTATCCATCAATTCTTGCAACTGAGTTTTTAGTTCTGCTAATTCTTTTGGTGGCATTCTATAAGCTCTTCTGGATATTGGTGCTGTCCCTGGCTTGAGCTCTATTTCAAACTCCACATCACGATAAGGTGGCAGACCAGGTAAATCCTCTGGAAATACATCAGGAAACTCACAGACCACTGGAATGTCCTTGATTTCCTTGACAGAGATAGCACATACTTGCTCAACTGCTCTCTTAAGGGTAGGAAGATGGATAAGAAGTTGAGACTTGCTATTAGGTAAGTTGACCTTGATGGTTCTATTTAAGGTGTCTATAACTGCACCTCTCTGGCTCATCCAGTTCATACCCAAGATCACATCTATACTTGGATCTTTTAACACTATCATGGATGTTGGAAATATATATCCACCCAAGTCTATTGGTACCTGATGTACTATTTCCTTAGTGCATAGTCGACCCCCAGGTAACTGTATAAAGAATTCATCTTTGGTTGCACCAATAGGTATATTATGCTTTTCCGCAAATGTTCTATTCATGAAAGTATGTGATGCACCAGAATCAAAAAGTGTAAGCGCTGAGTGTTGGGCAACAGGGAACATACCAAGCATCACTGGTTCTCCTTCAGGTATAGCTTCAACTTGAGTGTGGAAAACCCTTCCTGTTTTCTGAGTACCCTTACCCTTCTGCTGATTCTGGGCATTACCTTTGTTTTGATTTGCTTGCTGATTTCCAACTGGCCTTGGTGCATTGACATTTGGAACATTTTGCCTTGGGTATGGACATTCACGAGCAAAATGTCCACTCTTCCCACAATTGTAACACGGATTGTTTGCAGTTTGTGGCACTGGCGGACGAATGGCAGGAACATTTGGCTGACGTTGAACATTAAACGGCAATGTCGGCCTTGCAAAACTCCTCTGCATATTCTGCTGCTGAGGCGGCTGATAAGAAGGACGATAAGATGGGCGGAACTGTTGAGCTGGATGATATACGAGCCTCTGGCGCTTCTTGTTGCCGCCAGCTGATCCGGACCCTGAGACAAACCCCTTCTTCTTCTTAGCCTCCTTGTGTTTGCGGTTCTTTTCTTCACTGGAGATAGCGATGTTCACTGCCTCATGATAAGATATATTGCCACATGATGCCATCATTAGTTGAAGCTTTGTATTCAAGCCTCTCATGAAACATTCCTTCTTCTTTTCATCAGTGTTGACTTGCTCAATTGCATATTGGGACAGATGATTAAACTTTCCAATATACTGCATGACTGGTTCATCCCCCTGACGGAGAGCTAAGAACTCTTCGAGCTTCATTTTCATAACTCCCTTGGGAATGTAATGAGCCCTGAAGGCTTCCTTGAATTCTCCCCAAGTGATTCGGTGGCGGGCTGGTTGAACAGCCAGTAAGTTTTCCCACCAAACCCATGCTGCTCCTCTTAGCTGCTGAGCTGCAAAAGCTGGCTTCTGGGTTTCAGTACAGTTGATGAGACTAAACTTTTGCTCCATGGTGCGAAGCCAATCCTCAGCTTCAAGAGGTTCATCAGCTTTTGTGAAAACTGGGGGACGAGTATCTGTGAAGTCAACATATGTGGTTTCTTCTCGGTTATTGCGACCACGTCCACGCTGACTAACATTCTGGTTCTGTGCTAACAGAGTTGTTGCATTGACCAATGCTGCAATTGCATCAGCCAAAGAGGGTGGAACTGGTGGTGCATTAGGAAAATCATCCCCACCTTGGGAAGAACTAGCTCCATGGTTGTTAGCAGGCATCTGTTTAAAAACACATCATACTTTGATTAACATTCTTACTTAACCATCATACATCATGACATACATAACACAAACACGTTCATCTTATTTATCATACAAGTCCGCTCTCAGGCAGGACTACTGAAACCACTATTTTACACAACTTCCCATACTAGAGGTTTTCTGACTAACTAAGTTACAAAGTCAGAAGATCACACTAGGTCATACTTCTTGCCTACTCAACACCTAGTCGTCATCCATATCCGACCCACTTGTGGTAATATCCTCATCTGGAGTGGGAGTTTCTGGTTCTTCTGCTTCATCCTCAGAAGTATCACTATCCACTTGGATGACAACTGGTCCTTCCTCTGCTGCTTCAGGAGCCTCGGGTGGGTTGAGGGCATTATGCAGATGGCACACCTCCTCATGGAGGATGTTGGTATAGGCCTCAAGATTGACCACATACCCCGCCATATGGTACAGCTGAACTTCCATGTTGATGTTGTCAGTGAGCATCAAGCGCAGATCATTCTTCATAAGCCTGTAGGTCCTTGGCGAAGGAGGACCTCCGCTAGTGTCACTCCCGTTTCTGTCGCTGGAGTTATCAGTGCTGCTGTCGCTGCTGTCGGAGGGTGGCAGATCCCTTGATGCCAACTGGTGCCTTGGGACACGACCCCCGATTGACTTGCGAGCGGTTAGGCGGGTACGAGCCATCTGCCAAAATATTTTTATTTTGAATATTAGAACTATATATGTTCCAAGGTTAAAGGTTAGAGTTTTATAATTAGATAGACATATTACCTCTAATTATTAGCAACTTTAAGGAGGAAAGTTAATTACATGTTATCAATAATGATGCATGAAACGTACTTACGAACAAGGCATACATCAAACAAATAATTAAAATTAGTCACTTGATATAAAAGTGCATAAACTTTCCTTTCATAATTAGGGCAATATTATAATATTATAAGCATCGTTCCTTGTATATAATTATCACCATAATTATACTAAGAACATATCCATTTAGATAGAAGGATAAGTCTAAAGAATGAATTGAGAAAAGTTAGAAGCATAAGACAAGCTTAGAAGCAATTTGGACTCAAACTAATTTGAAATTTAGTTTGACTCAAAAGCTTTTGAAGTTTTCAAAATGAATACTGTTATACTTTCTAAGGGAAACCTGGCTCCGATACCAGCTGTGGCAGAACCTCCTGAATTAAGTGGCCCACATGCACCCATCATTTTCTCAAAGACTTCTGATCGACGTGCATGAGTTCCAAATGACTCAATGTTGGGTATTTTAAACGCAAACAGAAAAATCCGCAAGTGCACGGATACCGATGTAGCCTTCACCCGGGAGTATTCCAGAGTATCGATTTTCCACAGAGAACATGAGTGTACTAATTAAGATCCAAGATCGCCCAAGGATAACTATATGATTATTTTTGGTGGGAAGAGAGGAAGTTTCCTGAGAGTTCTCTAGTTGATCTAAGAATCAAGAATTACTTCAAGATTATCTATATCGGGACATCAGAGCACTAACCACGGAAAGAGATGAGAAGGGGGCTAGGAAGGTCTGACTACGGTCCTACAAACACCGATCCGAACGTGGTGGAATACGTCGACCGTTAGGGCTGTCACTACCCTAAGGCTACCACAACAATCCATAGGATTGGGTGCAATTCCAAGTAATTGCAAGACTAAACACCACGTCTAATCTATTAATTACTACTCTAGCGTTATAAAGACTAGAGCACTTGATGCAAGCGGGAATCCAATAAATAACTTGAATGTAAATAAAAGTAATTAAAGAACTTAGGAATTATGAATTGAAGAACCTGGAGAACGATGAAGAATGAACCAGATGCTGCAAAAGTATAATGTTGAGGAAGATTCGACAGATCCGGCTCCTCCTCCGCTCTCCTCTTCTCTCTCCCTATTTTCTAGATTACAACTAGAACTAACTAGAACTAAAACTAGAGGAACTAGAACTAGAACCAGATGAACTAGAACTAGAACTAGAAGAACTAGAGGGATCCTCTCTACTTGGATGAAGAATTGAAACCCTAACTTTGATTCTGTAGAAGAGGTATGATCTCCAGGGGCCAGGGGGGTCTGGTTTTATAGTCCCTTCAAGTGAATCTGGGCCGTCGGATCAAACCGACATTGATCGTGTGGTTTTCCTTGAAGTATTAGGTCGGTGGAGCATGATCCGCGAAATGTGTCCTGATTGGGCACTGTAGCTGGGCGGGCGCCCAGGAGAGTTGGGCGGGCGCCCTGCCTCCAAGCCTGATTTCCTCCCCGTTCGTTCCCGTGGCTTCTGGAGTCTTCTAGATGATAGAAAATTGCGCGACACATTAATATCTCTATGTAAACCCGACGTGTGGGCCTTTCTTCCTTATTTCCTGATAACCCCCTGCAGAAATAGACAAACACCAAAACTCGTGGAATTCTATCAGATAAAACCCTAAGTCTAGGTGTTGGTTGCATTTGGATCCTTTTCTATGATTAGTTGATGGTTAAATGTAAGCATTAAGGACCGTCAACAAGGTCCCCCAAGCTTAACCTTTGCTCGTCCCTGAGCAAAGATGAACTCAAGAGTTTCTGCAGTGGTTTCATAACTTAAAGATACACATGCGTTTAAACAAGATCTCATCTCGGGTTAGAGTAAACTGTTAAGATTTAAAACTTACTCATTTTACCTTTCACCATGGGGCTTGCAACTGTCACTTCTGTCTTGAGTAGTTAAAAGATAGAACAGTCTAGTCAAGCACCATGTCTCTTGTTCTTCGATAACTATAGCTCTGGAGTTTTTGCAGATTTTCAAATAAAACTCAGAGATTTCTTGTATGACTCTCTCTAGTCTCTCTTTTGTGGTATTTCTGGATCCTTACCAAAGCAGTAATGATATATGCCTTCTCTCAAAGTATGTGGTATTTTTGGTATGAGGCATAGTAGCATTGCCTTCTCTCTCACCCTACTCTAATAAGGTTTTGATATCTGGAGCTCATAGGTGGGAGACCGCTAATACATACTTACAAGACATTTATTGCATAGTCAAACCATGGATCCAGAAGAACAAGTCAATAAGTCAAATCAAGATGTGCATGTGTGGTGAATGAATGGTGTATGGTGATGATGGTGATAATGGTGAAAGTCTAATTCTACTTATGCTCTTTTGAGGGGATACATACCTTTCTTACTCTTTTGAAACTTTTTGAGGAGAATGAGATGCTCTATATTTTCTTTTTTTTTTCTCTCAGGTGGGTATCTTGTACCCCTAATTCTACTGTCGGACACTTGTCCATTTTTACCTCTTGTCTCACTTTTTCTTTTCTTTCGAGGTTCCGAGCACTTGCCCCTTTTTTATTTCCTCGTATCTCTTTTTTTTTCTTTTTTTTCTCTTTTTTTTAGAGAGCACTCATCTCATGAAATAATATAGCAAGTGGTAGTAACAAGATAACTTGAGCATTTATTTCACAGGGGAAAACAGAAATGTTTTTGGCTATTCTCTCCCGGATTAGGAGTAGAATATTTTTGGGTGGTTCTGGAGATGGAAATGGATATATGTGGATGGTACTTCCGGAGTAGAGGTATCATGTGTGAGTGAACGTGCAAGTGAATCTTGATTTAACCACATGACAAGCTCCTAAGGGTCTACACAGCTTGACCACACTCAATGCTTATAAGCAGTAAAAAGTAAATGTGTGGTTCATAGTCTAACAAGCATGTATATATGGCTGTGGTAGGAATTTAAACTCTCATCATACTGGAACTCATCATGCAACATTTTAAAGATTTTCAAAGATAAAATTCTCCAGAATTCTAGCATCTCTAGGAACAGATAAACAGCAGCTCAACATTCCCATATCATATCCGTTAACGACTTAGACTTTAGATCAAGTACTCTTCCCACAAGTTTAGGTTTAGAGCAAATCTTAATTAATAACAGTCATGCCTAAACTTGAGAGTGATTTCAATTTTGAGAACTAGTTATGGCAGAGCAACTATTCATCATTTCCATGTGAGAGCTTATCATGAGGATTCATAGCAAACTTTATTTATTCATTTATTTAGCAAACTAAGCAAAGATATATATATAAGCACAAAATCTTTATTTGGGTTTTTATGATTATGCATCTTTTTATTATTTGAGTAAAATATAAACGTGAGTAGAAACACTTAGCTCGATAAATGGGGGTGCTCTCCCCCAAGCTGGATTTTGACGTAATTTCCTCTAATGTAGCTAGCAGGTGACGGAGGTATATTTGAATGTCGGCAGTACCCTGACAGCGATTAGGATGTCCTTCGTCTGCTAGTCTGCTAGTCTTCTTTGATCCTTGAATTCTGTGGAGCTCAAATAGACAACAAAGCTCTTGGCAAGGCGTTCGGTGTTTTTAAGTCCTCCGAACGGGACTCTCTGTTTTCTCAATCATCCTGGGATTCGCTCGATGGCGTAGTCGGTGGTTCCGGCGGCGCCTACTCTTCATTTATAACTATCTTCTCTCTACACACCTGACTCGGTGCTATGGTCTCCTCAGGACAGTTCTGTTCAAGCTGTATGTCTTCAGACCTCACTATTTCTCCTCGTTGTCTGCCCATCCATCCTTGATGATTTGCCTCCTCTGGTTGCGGTTGCGTCGTCTTCTTCTTGTACTGACCTGCTTAGGGTCTTCAACTATATAGTTAGGGTCAGTAAAATAGCGGCGTACCTTCTCAGAGGGGAAGTGTATGTGGACTTCTCCGGTTCCAATGTAGATGATTGCTTTAACGGTGTTGAGGAACGGTCTTCCAAGGATGATGGGTGGATCGTACTCGTCTTCTCCTATGTCAGTAACTTCAACCTTCTGAAATGTTTGATCTGCCATCTGGAGCTGGGTTTATGTCGGTTTTAGGGGCATAGTTCCGAATAGGAGCTGATAGGTGACTGCAGCCTTTATGTTGACGCCTGATCTGGTGTCGTAGAGTGTCTTCTGAAAAGAATATCCGTTGATTGTGCACTCAATGCTTGGAACACCAGGGTCGTCCTTCTTGATCGAGAAAGGTGACTTGAGTTGACGATCTTGACCTCCTTGAGCTGCAGTGACCATCTTAGCTGACTCGGTACACATTTACTTGTTCTTGTTCCTCCTGTTGGTCCTCTTTCTTGGTTCATGACGAGAATGCTCTGAGATTTGTGTAGTCTTGTTCTTGAAGGAAAACGTCTCCTTCCTTCCCTTGATGTAGAAACTGATCTTGGCAGCACTAGCGTAGATGATAGCTCCCGAGGTGTTCAGGAATGGCCTCCCTAGGATGATGGGTGCCCTCTCATCACTACCTGTCTCTATCACCACGAAGTCTGCTGGGTCATATAAGGTACCAACTCGAACGCAGAGGTTCTTCAATATTCCCTTTGGGAAACTTAGCGTACGATCTGCAAGCTGCAAACACTTGGCTGTTTCTAATAAAGGATGTGTAAAGAATTTTTCATAGAGTACCCTGGGCATAATGTTGACGCTGGAGCCAAAGTCGCAAAGTGCTTCTAGGAAGTCCACCAAGCCGATAGAGATCGGGATGACGGGGCGTCCTGAAGTTGTCTCTCTTGACCGGCAGAAGGTCAGTAATTACTTCCACAACGGGGTTACTCCAGTAGTTACGTCCTCAACCATCTCAGGGCAGTGATTGCCTGAGTGTCCAGTATCTCTAGTGTGTTTGTGCTCGTATATCTAGGTTCTTCACTTGGTGGAGTCTGGGAGTTGTAAAAGTCCTTCATATTTTACTCGAAGTGTACCTTACTTGAAGAGTGATGGTACAGTATCACCTTGTGGAAGCTTTCCTCTCTTAGCGGTTATGCATTGTGTTTGTGGCACCCTCCATGGATCATCTCTTGTGAGCTATGCCTTCCTTGTGTAAATTGTTAAACTTCATGTGTGTCTCTCTTTGTCTCCAATGTGAGTTTATCTCAGGACTTCCCAGGTCGATATTGAAAGTTTTCCTGCAGGGGTTAGTCCAACAAAATATACCAATATCTGCACAAGCAGTTTTTAGTTCAATAACCAAACTAGACTCCATGTCTAATTAGATTAAGGAAGGCTATTTAACCTAAGCACCATGCTTAATTTAAAAACCAATAGAAGTATGTACAGTACTTCCAAACTAACACTTACTAGGATAAACAAAGGTAGCGTGATGGCTTTTATAGAGATCTACTCAAGTGGAGATGAAGTACTGTGATTACTATTTAACAAAATGAGCATGTCTCAAAGGTAGGGACAACCAACATAGCAACATGGCAAATGATGTTTTTATATAAAGTACTCCCCCAAGCTTTAATTTTGCAAAATTCAAGTTTGGATGAATTTAATTCAATGTTGTATGATGATTTGTTGGACATACCTTGTGCTTGTCATTCATCCGATCCTCTTGCTCCAATCCTGGAAAGGTTAGTGACAAGAATACCCGAAGGAATTTTTACAATTATCCTTATATGCTCAATACACAAGGTAATGTTGCAAATAATTAAAAGCTCATGTTACGATTTGATCAGTGCTTGTTTTAGGACACTAAGCTTGTCCTTGGGAAACCCTCAATTTATGTCGGCGAAGTGGTTTCCCCTCCAACGCTGACCTATATCAAGATCAACTCAACGATATCTGCAAAATTTATTATAGACATATGCGTCGACAACCGCCCTTTTAAAGTTTTTATAAATAGAAAGGAAGTGGGGGTTGGAGATCTCGAATGTGGTGATGTTGGAGAGACCAATGGATTGTGAAGATGTTGCATGTGAGCATGGAGTAAATGAAGTGGCTATGAAATAAATTACATGCTCATTAATGCTTAGAGTGAAATCCATGTGGTATAGTGAAAGTGATAAGGTGAGTGTGGTAAAAAAGGAAAAGAAAAAGGATACACGGACGACTTGTTCGAAACTAGCACAGCTACCGTTCCCCGGCAACGGCACCAGAAAGCTTGTTGGGTATTTTAAACGCAAACAGAAAAATCCGCAAGCGCACGGATACCGATGTAGCCTTCACCCGGGAGTATTCCAGAGTATCGATTTTCCACAGAGAACATGAGTGTACTAATTAAGATCCAAGATCACCCAAGGATAACTATATGATTATTTTTGGTGGGAAGAGAGGAAGTTTCCTGAGAGTTCTCTAGTTGATCTAAGAATCAAGAATTACTTCAAGATTATCTATATCGGGACATCAGAGCACTAACCACGGAAAGAGATGAGAAGGGGGCTAGGAAGGTCTGACTACGGTCCTACAAACACCGATCCGAACGTGGTGGAATACGTCGACCGTTAGGGCTGTCACTACCCTAAGGCTACCACAACAATCCGTAGGATTGGGTGCAATTCCAGGTAATTGCAAGACTAAACACCATGTCTAATCTATTAATTACTACTCTAGCGTTATAAAGACTAGAGCACTTGATGCAAGCGGGAATCCAATAAATAACTTGAATGTAAATAAAAGTAATTAAAGAACTTAGGAATTATGAATTGAAGAACCTGGAGAACGATGAAGAACGAACCAGATGCTGCAAAAGTATAATGTTGAGGAAGATCCGACAGATCCGGCTCCTCCTCCGCTCTCCTCTTCTCTCTCCCTATTTTCTAGATTACAACTAGAACTAACTAGAACTAAAACTAGAGGAACTAGAACTAGAACCAGATGAACTAGAACTAGAACTAGATGAACTAGAGGTAGAACTAGAAGAACTAGAGGGATCCTCTCTACTTGGATGAAGAATTGAAACCCTAACTTTGATTCTGTAGAAGAGGTATGATCTCCAGGGGCCAGGGGGGTCTGGTTTTATAGTCCCTTCAAGTCAATCTGGGCCGTCGGATCAAACCGACATTGATCGTGTGGTTTTCCTTGAAGTATTAGGTCGGTGGAGCATGATCCGCGAAATGTGTCCTGATTGGGCACTGTAGCTGGGCGGGCGCCCAGGAGAGTTGGGCGGGCGCCCTGCCTCCGAGCCCGATTTCCTCCCCGTTCGTTCCCGTGGCTTCTGGAGTCTTCTAGATGATAGAAAATTGCGCGACACATTAATATCTCTATGTAAACCCGACGTGTGGGCCTTTCTTCCTTATTTCCTGATAACCCCCTGCAGAAATAGACAAACACCAAAACTCGTGGAATTCTATCAGATAAAACCCTAAGTCTAGGTGTTGGTTGCATTTGGATCCTTTTCTATGATTAGTTGATGGTTAAATGTAAGCATTAAGGACCGTCAACACTCAAGAAGTCTGTCGGGTGTCCTCGGGAAACCCGAATCATCCACGTTACATTCTTTCCAGGCATTCCCTCATTAAGCATTACAGTATTACAACATTTCATAGACAAGATAAATCAGAGTAAAAGTGGAAAGGTTACATAACATAGATTGAACTCAAGTCCAAAGATTACAAACCATAAGTATTTAGTACCTAAAAGGTTCGGAACTTTATATTACAAAAACCATAAGCCACATAACAAGTTTTACTTGCCCAAGGTCACACATCAGATTCATCATCATCACTCTCCTCCACAAGAGTGAAGAAACAACGACCATCAAAAGGTTGATCAAAAGGTTCACCTGCAACATGGGTTAATAAACCCTGAGTACAAAAGTACTCAACAAGACTTAACCGACTAGAAAAGAGGTGAAGACTCAGGTATGCAGGCTATAGGGATTCAAGGTAAAGCTTTAGCAAGATCAAGCATTTCTTTTGCATAAAAGCTTACTAAGAGTAAAACCTACTTTCAAGTTTTAACTCAAGATCATCATTGATGCCTAACCAAAACTATTATCAAACTTTCATAAGCAAACCATATCTTTCTCATGCCAAAGATTCACTTATTACTACGATGATGGGGTGAGGATTGAGGCTCCATATCCGAGGAAACACGGCGATTCGAATCAATTAAACCCAGCTGGGGATTCAGTACCACACGACATATGTAGAACTTAATCTTGCATATGTCAACCTTTTCTATAGATCCTCCCATATAAGAACGGGTCCAGCGTCACCCGAGAGTACAGTACACCACCATCCTACAGCCAATCTAGATGTTTCCCGGTCATCTCAGATCCGTAAGGTGGGTACACGCTACTCTCGCCATCTCTCCACTCCCAGTACGCGGTTAGCCGTTCACAAGTATCGGAATAGCTATAGGTAAGGCTTACCACCGCATGTGGGCTGTACTCAAAGGTCTCAATCATAGCAGGCCAACAACGATACGGTCCTTAATCGACACAGTTGGAGACACTACTTTAAGACTCCATTCTTAAAGCAAGTCCACCGACCGGTCTCAAGTTGAACACCATTAACCATAAAAGTATTCCACAACAACCCTTCAAACTTTCTCATTTGAAAACCTATCTAATAAGCAGGGCTAAGCATACTAAGTACTTTCATAAAACAAGTATCAAGGTTAATATTGAAATCATCAAGGTAGATAATGCAGCAAATAGGATTCATTCAACTCCTAATCACCTAATGCATCATATTAACTCAAGTGATATAAATAACTTTATGAAAATACAAGGATAGGGTTTAATGTCCGGGGCTTGCCTTGACCAGAAGGGAAGTCCGACAACTCAGCAACACCAGAAGGATTCACAAACTCGGAAGCAACCCACTGAGGATCAGATTCTTCCGGAGCGTATTCTATACGTAAAAATGCATATGCATGATTATGAGATACTCATGGCATGATAAAGACAGGTTACATGTTCTTGGATGACAACAACAACATAATTACCTCGAGTACAATTTACCTTCATGGTAAAGAAACAAACCAAGCTAGCTATCAAAGCATAGATTATCACTAAACAAACTTTATCATTTTTATTAAGCAGTGTTGGGTATCTATCAAACAACAAAGATCATTTATATAAAATAAATCATAACCAGGGAGCATATCATGCTAAATGACCACTGGTTGCCAATCAATCCAAAATACCACTTAAATCCTAAAAGGATTAATTATTTCTATTTCTTTTATAATTATTTTAAATAGCTTTATTAAGGAACATAGCATACTTTATCAAAAAGAGCTGAAATTATTCCTGAAGCTAGATAACAGTAACCCAAGTTCCCATATTCAATTTCATGATTTTTGGATATACCCATAGATTATTAAAAATCATGGAAGGTTTATTTATTAATAAACAGAGGCAATTTATAGATACATGCAAACTATCATAAAATAAAGTCTAACATTTTTCCTGTGTTCTAATAAATTTATGTGACCTACACAAAAATTTTCATAATTTTTAGATCAGCAAATAATTTATTATACAAATTCAAACATCCAGCATTTTTAAACAAAAAGGAAAAAGAAAACAATATGAAACTGGGCGAGGCCCAGCCAAAAGGCCCGCAGGCCGGCCCATACTCGCGCCGCGCGCGTCCGCGCCCTCTTTCTCTCTCACACAGCCACTGACGGGGTATCCCCACCCGTCAGCTCTCTCTCCCACACGCACGCCGGCTCGGCCGCGACTCCGGTCAATGCCGGCGGGGTCTGAGCTCGCGCTGAGGTGCGCAACAGCGTCGCGTCGCTCCCGCGACCCTACTGCTAGGCTCCAAGCACGCTCCACCCCTCTCTTTCCACCTCGGCCGCGCGAATGGCGGACGGCCATGGCGGTCACCTGTAGACCGGCCACTAGAGCTCGGTAGAGCGTAAACAAGAGGAACAGGGAGTTTCAAGGAGGTTTAGGGAACACGATGCTCACGTCACCACGGCGGAAGAAGCAGTAGAAAGCTCGGGCGTCATTGGCCGTGTGGTCGGGCGGACGCTCCGGCTCCGGTGAGCTCGTTCCGGCGATTCTGTTCGTGCCCAAAACGAAAGAGCGAGCGCATGAGCTACTAGAACACAAATAGAACTTGAAACAGCTGCCAGAGAAGCATGATACCGACTAGAAAACCGTGGCCACGGGAAGAGCTCCACGACGGCGCTCTGTCACCGGCGGAGAGGAAAACAGCGAACTCCGACGCTCTGATCTGAAAGGGAAGGGAAGGATGGGTTCGGGAGGTGCGCAAGGAGGTAACCACTTTATGTCCATGGTGAATTCGGATGAGGATCAACCGCTGCGGTGAATTTGGAGTGGATGAGCCGCTGCCCGTCGGTGCTCCGGTGGCAAGACAAGTTCGGCAAGCTCAGGATGGAACGCCACGAAGCAAGCAGAGGCGCCAGCAGCTGCTACTCGATGCCACGGAGACGGATGTGTGCTGGGACGAGGTGACACGGCGCTCACGCGCTGGCAAACGCCGGCCCAAGCTCGGCGGTCCACCGCCGTGAACAGGGGCTAGAACTTATCCCCCCCTTCCCCAAAAGCCCCTTCTGCCTTTTTGCGAAAAACAACCAAAATTTGAACAGAAGTCAAATTTCTGCCAAAATAAAACTTGTTCAGAATTTTGAATACTACAAAACATCTTTAAGGGTCCAAGGCTGATTTCAAATGGAAAGGGATGAATTTGAGCCAAACAGTTTGAAATCCATATCTCAAGTTGGGGAAAAAAATTCCAATTTTGAATTGGGGCAGATAAGAAATTCCAAAATTACTTTTGATTTTCCAAAACAACTTGAAAAACTCCCAACATGAAAGTTGTTCAACTTTTCAAGCCCTACAACTTTCATGTTGACCATGTTTCAAAATTCCAAATAGATTTTGAATTGGAGATTTAAATTAGAAAAGGGGACACTTTCCGGAAATCTGTATTTTCAAAATTACTTTGAATTTTGTATTGAAACTCCAAAAACTCAAAACACCAAAGTTGTACATCTTGACAAGACCTACAACTTTGCTTCTGAACTTAACTTCAAGTTGTGCTTGGTTTTTGAATTGCACAAAAGGGGACAAATCCAGGGTTTTAAAATCAGGGTTTCCCCCCTTTAAGTTCTCGGAAAACTTTTACCCAAGGGTTTTAAACACCAACACAAGCATCCATACACAATATAAGCACACTTTAATTCCTAAGCACATTCAACCAAATTTAAACTCGTTTTAAGTTAATGCATCAGGGTGTGCTTAACAAAATGCTATGCAATGCTCATGATGACATGATCCGCTTTTAGTTTGTTTAACACCAGAGTGTTACACATCTTCTTATTCATTGAGCATGCAATAGGTGCATCGGACACGACCGCTTCCTACGAGCTCCTAGTGAACCCCGAAGGCCAGGAGGGCAACCAGGAGGTGGAGGTCCAGCAAGTCGGACTCGAGGAGCCCGAAGAAGAAGTTGAGTGCCCAAATCACGAGCCAGCCTCGTTCGTGAAAGGCAAGCCCTGGAGCATTCTAAGTCTCCCTTTACTTTTGAAAGTGTACTTAATATGTTATATCTATTGATGCATTAAGTATAGGAGTTGTGATGAAACCTTTGCTGCATTTTACTCCATCCTTGTCCAGATAACTTACCATACCTTGATTGTAGAGTTAGGATCGAGTAGCAGCTTAGCCATGCTTTAATCGGTAGAAGTCGGGTGATTTCCTGTCACCTGCGCGATATAGGGTTATGTTGGATCACGATGGACTATATGTGCTATCGTGGGTGGAACCTGATTAAATTGACTTAAGCCAGGCGGAGTTTTGCAAGGTTGTAGTGACTCCGTCTGTGGCAACTAAGGACCGACCGTTGTACGTCCTCTTGTCATGTTGAACGCATGCCTGACACTTAGTTGGCCGGAAAACTCGTTCTGACCGCGAAGCCAAGTAATATGACTCAGGCCGGAAGGTCGATAAGTATAAAGTGCGCACTATCGGAGGAAGTGCGGTGTGCGGAGGACCATTGGCGTAAGTCCAAAGGTAGGTGAGTTAAAATTCCTGACCTTCCTGGAAGAGTGGTAGCCCTAGGAGTGCGGCGCTAATCGAAACCGCGATTCCTTCGTCGTACCAAAGGTGACCCGTTGGCTCTCCGACGGGGGATGCTTGGGTGAGTGCTAGGAGTACACCTCCAGCTGGATAGGAATTCGATTCGAATCGTCGTCTCTCACGGTCAGTGAGAACTTGACAGAGCAGCGGCAAACGTAGCATTCACTAAAGAACTTGGTTCATGATAATGATGATAGCAAGGAAGGACACATGATGAACTTGATATGGTTATTATTGCTTGTAATAATCTAGTGAAGTGCTTTAGTACAGGTGCTAATCTAGTAGTAGGCTGATGATAATTAAAGATGATGCTCTCACAAAATTGTAGTTATAATTTAACTTTTGGCAAATGTTGAGTCAACCAGCTCTACTTGATATTAGCCTTGCATGATCCTTGGTGTCTTTTATGTTTTACTAGACGGGTAAGTCTAGCTGAGTACAATCTCGTACTCAGGGTTTATTCCCACCTGTTGCAGATGATATCTTTTATGATGGCTTCTGTAAGACCTGTCTCCATCCCGCTGGGGATGAGGACTAACCGTTGGGCACGGTTCTCTAACTACTTCGTATCTGATGCTTTTGGATGGATGGCATGAGACCCTGGCTAAACAAGAACTGGTGAAAAGAACTTAGGAAAGTGTGTGTAATTACTTTGCTTCTGCTACTTCGAACATGTGTTGTAATAACTTAATAACTCCGATGTGGTGTCGCTTCGTCAGCAATGAATGACTATGTAACATTCGCTGTGTTGTGTCGAATTATTACGATCTTGGTTTGTTGCAAGTTGGTTTGAAGTCCTTCGTAATTTCAGTTGACTACCGGGATTATATGGGCTCAAGTTTTGGAAACTTGATTGCTTGTCGATCGTTTCTACAGTTGAACTCTTATAATTTGGTCGGTTCTGTGACAGCTGGTATCGGAGCAAGTTCAGCATTATAAATGCAGCGTTTGTGTATTTAAAAACAAAAGAGTTTTTAAATAAAATAGTGTAAATTAATACTTAAGTTATGCCAGTGGTCGAATCCTCCTTGCCCATATAAGGACTATAGTGGCTATCTAAGTACTGACTTGGGGGGTTTTATTTATGCATCTCCGGCAGTACTCAGGTATGGATGTGTGATGACCGCACTATGCTATCCTGTGGTCTAAGTACTCAGGTATGGATGTGTGATGACCGCACTATGCTATCCTGTGGTCTAATGGTAGAGGTAGCCTTCATATGTGAATTAGCCACATATGTCGCTAGATTTAAATTATGCAACGTCGCACCTACGTTCTGGTAAGTGTGAGCTGTGAGAGCATGATCGTCCAAACGGCGGTCTAGGGGAGTGTTCGCGGTGGTTTTCTGGAGTGGTTACATGTCAAAACCATGGAACCACGAAAGAAACTTAATTGGGGAGCATTTAATTTCTCGGGTAGCTGTGGTGTCATTGTTTGTGCATGTTGGGCATGTCCAAGCAATGTGCACTTAGTTTACTACTTTCTTGAGTGATATATTGGGAACTGTGGGCTGCAATAAAGTTTTCTACAGGTACTCTAACAGCGCACATGTAAATCGCTAGTTATCGTATCGAGAGACGAATGTATGCCACCGTATATTCGTTAGAATATTAATTTTCTAAGTTTGTGAGGACGTACGGTTCGTGCATGCATCATGTCGCATTCATACATACATTCTGTCTACTCCTTCCCTTACAAGTCGTCCCCTTTTAATTAATAAATGTTGCTTAAAAAAAATAATCCTCTCTTACCCATGGTATTCCTATTCCTTTCCACAGATGGACGTGCCCGCTTCACCTCGCCCCAGTGACACTTTCTTGAGCGAGTTTGGCACTCCTACCTTGCTTTGGAGAGTGCTACAGTCTGTGGGGTGTACTGAGCCACCTCAGTATTCTTGGTGGGAGGTGAATATGATAGGAGAGTTACAGTGGTTTGCTCTGCAGGGAGTTGTCCCTCCACATGGGGGCAGGCCTACATGGACAGGGTGGACCTGTAACTCAGATGGGCAGACTCCTTGGGAAGCAGCTCAGGTTGCAGCCCAGGCTATGCTGCTCAATTTCTGTCAGAGGTTTGGCAATGAGCTGACAGGAGGACCAGCGGCCTCCATTCCCCGTGCTGATCCAGCAGCAGCGGAGTGGAAGCAGGCTGATGGTTGTGCGTTGGTCCGAGGCAGGGGAGAGCGAGCTGAGAGTTCCGGTCCTACTATGAGTGCTATGATGGCTGTGCTCAAGCTGTTCAGTCAGCGAGAGGACACCTATGCACAGGTGATGGTGGCTATTCGCCAGGCTCAGGAGATGCAACAGAAGGCTAAAAAGCGTGCTCGCAAGTTTCGCAAGCAAGCTAGACTCCTGGAGCAAGCTCAGAAGGACCGCAATGACTGGGAAGACATTGCGGAGTACCGTAGGCAGCAGTGGGTGAAGGCCATTAGGGAAAGAGATCATAAGCAGGATCATATGAGTCAGTTGGCTAGAGAGAAGACGACAGTGCAGGAGCGCTTGGTGCAGGTCACTCGTGAGAGGGATACTGCGCGCCGTATGTCGGAGAACAGGCGCCGGGCATGGGAGATGCACCGGATTGAGTCTCTTGAGCGGGAGAACTATCTGCAGGATCAGATTGAGGCTGGTCTTGCGGAGATTCACCGTCTCTACAACTTGCTACACCCTATTCCTCACCCTGTGCCCGTGTATCCAGAGGTGGGACCTCAGGTGATTGTGGCCGATGACGATGGTATGGAGGTCGATGGACCAGCAGCGGCTGCACCACCCTTGCACGAGGATGTGGAGGACGAGGAGCTTGAGCCAGTTAGCGACGAGGATGGAGAGGCGATCTTCGACGCTGACTCGGACGACGAGCATGGAGTGTAGTGAGTAGTTGTTGGGAGGATCTTTTGTAGTTTGGCAGTCAGCAGTGGTGCTTTTGTAATCATGATGTAATCCAAAACCTTGATATTTGCCTTATGTCATGTACTGTGATGGTGTAATAACTCTATGGACCCAATGTGTTATGTTATCATGTTCGATCGGTTGTGACGATGTTTTCCGTTATGGTGCATATTACGGATGTCTCTGTCATATGTTGGATTGGTGTTGCTGTTTTGTGGAATCGAATTATTGTGCCTTTTTCCATAAAGTTATTCTCTCGAATACTTTCAGGCATAAATATAAGTTCTTCTACAGCAAGTTTTGTCATCATCAATGCTCACTTACTGTACCTTTACAGATGTCTCGTGGCACTCGAGGTGCGGAACAGCGTGCGAACATGAACCCACCCCCTCCTCCTCCACCACCAAATCCAGCTGAGCTGATGCAAATGATGGTGGAAAATCAGAGGATGCTTACTGAGACCATCAATCAGATGGCAAATCAAGGTGGTCGTAATGCACACGAAGGGCCAGCACCTAACCAGTACAGTAGCTTCAAGGACTTCATGGATACGAAGCCCCCACCTTTTAGAGAGGCGGAAGAACCCCTTCAAGCTGAGGAATGGCTGAACACGGTAGAACAAAAGTTCCGCTTACTTCGGCTGACTGAGGGTTTGAAGGCGGAGTATGCAGCTCACCAACTGCATGGTCCAGCAGGCATCTGGTGGAATCAGTATCGGGAAGCTCTTCCAGCCGACACTGTGCTTGACTGGAATCTTTTCCGTGAAGCATTCAAGGGGCATTTCATTCCTCCTGGTGTCATGGAAATGAAGCATACCGAGTTTATGCAGTTAACTCAGGGCGACAAAACTCTGAAGGAGTACTTGCATGCTTTCAATCATTTGTCAAGGTATGCGCCAGAGTTTGTGAACACTGAGACCAAGAAGATTGCTAGCTTCAAAAGGGGTCTTGGCCCCAAGTTGCTGAAGACTATGGGCCGCTCTAAGTGTGCAACTTTCAATGAGTTTGTCAGTGATGCTCTCACCCAAGAGAACTATAACACTGTGTACACTGCAACCAAGACTCGCAAAAGGGCTTTCGAAGCCGGGGCAGGGGCATCCCAATCCAAGGCTCCACTGGCAGCTAGGCCACCGATCCGTGCTCCGACTCCTAACCAGCGGTATCGTCCGCCTGTGAAGAAGAATCAGGCGAAGACGGGTTTCCGCAAGGGTTACTCCATTGCTCTTCCTAGGGGTAACACGGGTCCCAACTATGCCAAGACTCCACCTGCCAACCGTCCGTGCTGGAACTGCAATCAGACCGGGCATTGGCAGAGCAATTGTCCTTACCTGCCGAAGAAGGACAACCAAGGGAACGTCCGCCAGGGGCGTGTTCACTACACAACTGTGGAGGCAATCCCTGCTGGCGAGGTAGTTACAGCTGGTAAGTTTCTGGTTAACCAATGTGATGCACTTGTGCTTTTTGATTCAGGAGCATCACATTCTTTTATGAGTTCAGACTTTGTGTCTAAGCATGATCTCAAGACAAGTACACTTGATAAGGGTAGTTATTGCATTAGTGCTGCTGGGAATGATATTTCTACCAATCAAGTGGTTTTTGGGGCAACTCTAGAAATTGGAGGCTGTCAGTTTCTTGCTGATCTGGTTGTCTTACCCGGTGTGGGCATAGATGTAATTCTAGGTATGAATTGGATGAGTGGTAAGGGAGTTCTTATTGACACCCCCACTCGTGTAGTGATGTTGAGAGACCCAAATACCAGGGAAGCGTTCTTAGAGCAACTTCCTCGAGATATCCTTATCCGTAGCACTGTGAATGCAGTTACAGCTAAGGCATTCCAGGATATTCCGGTGGTGTGTGAGTTTCCGGATGTATTTCCTGATGATTTACCCAGACTTCCTCCAGATCGGGATGTGGAGTTCAAAATTGAATTGATTCCAGGTACCGCTCCTATCTCTAGAAGGCCTTATAGAATGCCACCCAATGAGCTAGCAGAGCTTAAGACCCAGTTGAATGAGTTGTTGAAAAAGGGTCTTATCCGTCCTAGTTCTTCTCCTTGGGGTTGTCTGGCTATCTTTGTGAAGTAGAAGGATCAGTCCTTACGCATGTGTGTGGACTATCGTCCCCTAAATGCGGTGACCATCAAGAATAAATACCCTCTTCCTCGCATTGATATCTTGTTTGATCAGTTGTCTAAAGCTAAGGTATTCTCCAAGATTGATTTGCGATCTGGGTGTCATCAGATCAAGATCCGTCCTGAAGATGTGCCCAAGACAGCTTTCTCGACGAGGTATGGGTTGTATGAGTATCTCGTCATGTCCTTCGGTCTTACGAATGCACCTGCTCATTTCATGTACCTCATGAATTCGGTGTTCATGCACGAATTGGACAAGTTTGTGGTGGTCTTCATTGATGATATCTTGGTATATTCTTGCAATGAAAAGGAGCATGTAGAGCATCTGCGTGTGGTGTTGTCGCGTTTGCGTGAGCATCAGCTTTATGCAAAATTCAGCAAATGCGAGTTTTGGCTAAGGAAAGTACCTTTCTTGGGCCATGTCTTATCTGAAGAAGGCATATCGGTGGATCCGGCTAAGGTGCAAGAAGTGCTGGATTGGAAAGTTCCAACTTCGGTACACGAGGTTCGTTGTTTTCTCGGTTTGGCTGGGTATTATCGTCGGTTCATCCTAGAATTTTCAAAAATATCCAAGCCTATGACTCGTCTACTTCAAAAAGATGAGAAGTTTGTGTGGACGGCATTCCACAAGTTGAGGACATTGCTGACATCAGCTTCTGTCCTAGCTCAGCCTGATATCGAGAAGCCCTTCGATGTCTTCTGTGACGCGTCGGGCATTGGTCTAGGCTGCGTGCTGATGCAGGAAGGTCGCGTTATCGCGTATGCCTCGCGCCAACATCGAAAGCATGAGGTTAATTACCCTACTCATGACTTAGAATTGGCAGCAGTTGTTCATGCTTTGAAAATCTAGAGGCACTATTTGCTGGCTAATCTGTGCAATATCTACACCAATCATAAGAGCCTCAAGTACATCTTCACTCAACCTGAATTAAACATGCGGCAGCGAAGGTGGCTTGAGTTGATTAAAGATTATAATCTACAAGTGCACTATCACCCGGGCAAGGCAAACGTGGTTGCGGATGCCTTGAGTCGGAAAGCGCACTGTCACTCAGTTCAGGTGGAAGATCTGTTGTTGTCACATCTTATGCATCCACTTGTGCTCAACCAGATTTCTCTGGAGAGCACTCTTCGTAACCAAGTCATCGAATTGCAGCAAACAGATGTAGGCATCCACCATATAAAGAGGAAAATGAAGGAAGAAGAAACCAAGCACTTCCGGGTTGATGAAAACAGAATTCTTTGGTTCAAAGATCGACTAGTGGTCCCAAAAGACTGTGAGCTATGAAACCAGATCTTATTTGAAGCTCATTCATCCAAATTGTCTATCCATCCTAGAAGTAGCAAGATGTATCAGGATCTAAAATCTCTGTTTTGGTGGACAAAAATGAAAAAGGAGATTGCTGCTTTTGTCGCACGTTGTGACAATTGTTGTCGCGTAAAGGCCGTTCATATGAAAGCTGGTTTGCTTCAACCCTTGTCAATTCCTGGTTGGAAATGGGAAGAAGTTAGCATGGATTTCATCGTTGGACTTGCAACTTCTGTCAAGGGTTATGACTCTATCTGGGTGATTGTAGATCGTTTGACCAAGGTTGCTCGTTTTATTCCAGTTTGAACTGACTATCGTCCACATCAATATGTGGAGTTGTATTTCGAGCACATTGTTCGTCTGTATGGTGTGCCTCGAACTATCATATCAGATCATGGACCACAGTTCACTGCTCGTTTTTGGGAGTGTCTGCATGAGCAGATTGGTACTCACTTAGTTTGTAGTTCGGCATATCATCCCCAAACAGCAGGTCAAACTGAACGGGTCAACCAAATCCTAGAAGACATGCTGAGGGCATGTGCTCTCTCCTCAAAGGGTTCTTGGGTTAATTGGTTGCCATTAGCGGAGTTCTCTTATAACAATAGTTATCAGGAGAGTATCAAGATGGCTCCATTTGAAGCCTTGTATGGTCGAAAGTGTCGAACCCCGTTGAATTGGGTGGAATCCGGGGAGCGAAGGTATTATGGCATCGATTTCGTGAACGAAGCAGAGCAGCAAGTCCGTACCATCCAGCAACATCTGGAAGCTGCTCAAGCTCGTCAGAAAAGTTATGCTGACAAAAGAAGAAGCCAATTGAGTTTGCGATCGGTGAGCATGTGTATATCAAGGTGTCTCCGATGAAGGGTGTACAAAGGTTCGGAGTCAAGCGAAAGCTTTCACCTCGTTATGTGGGACCTTATCAGATTCTCGAAGGGAAAGGAAACGTAGCATACAAAGTTCAACTCCCAGTTGAGCTTCGAGCTATTTTCCCTGTCTTCCACGATCATAGCTAAAGAAATGCCTTCGTATTCCGGAGGAAAGAGTGGAAGTTCGAGATATCAAGTTGAAATCAGACTTGGTGTATGAAGAAAAACCTGTAGCGGTACTTGACTGCAAGGAACGGGTGAATCGTAATCGTGTGGTTAAGTTCTACAAAGTGTGGTGGAGTAACCACGGGGAAGAAGATGCCACTTGGGAAACCGAGGATTATTTGAAAGAAGTTTACAAATCATTCTTCGAAAATTAGTAAGCTTTCAAATCTCGGGACGAGATTTTTGTAAGGGGGGAGGGCTGTAACACCCTAGTGTTATGGTTGCATAAATCACATGCATAACATGAGCATCATCTTCTACTCAAAGCATATCATGATCATCATCTACCTTGAGCCATGTCATTTTATGCAAAAATGTGATTTAAGTTGTCTAAATAGGCTTCCTAGACTTGTGTTTGTGTGAACCATGCTTGTACTTGTGCTCTATGCCTTGGTAATTAGTTTATTTATGTTTAACTCAACCTTAGGAACAATGTTCATGTTGATCATTTCTCCAAAATACTCACTTAAGTCATACTTACTCAAATAGGCCCTAGAAACCTCTTTTGCTTAGGCTTTTAAAAAGTGTTTCATAAAATGTTTGCATGTCAAAACTTTCTACAGCAAAGTTGTAGCAAATTTTATAAGGAACAAAAGTTGTTTTATGGCCATCTCATGAAAATGAACACAACTAGCTCAAAAGTGACCCACAAGGCAAAATTAGGGCTGTTTCCAACACTTGGAAAATTTTCTAAGTCCAGGAACACAAACAGTTTGCTCGATCGATTTTGGAAACTCCATATCATTCAATCCAGTCCGATCTGGCTCTTGCTCCAGTTGACAGTATTGTAGAACTCAGTTAGTACTCCAACTTTGTCAACTACATCATCTCCTAACTCGCTCTAGTTTGGGAGATAATCTGTGTCGAAGTAGCTCTGTCAGACTGTGATCGCGTCGCCTGATTCAGAGCCGAGCTCGCCGTCGTGGACGCCCAGCGCGACACCTGTCCGCCAGTTGGCGCCCGTACGCCGGTGTTGGCCCCGCTCGTCAGGTCGTCGGCGTTGGCATGGACGCCACGACGCCCCGCACTCACTCAGCGCCCGTCCACTCTCTTACTTCTCCTCTCTCGCGCTCGCTCTGGCGGAAACGCCGTCGCCATTGCCGCCGAGAGCTTCGCAAGCTCTTCACGCCCTCGCCTCTGCGTCTGGCCTCACCTCCGAGCGCCTCCAAGTCCGCCTCGAGCTCCTCCATCTTCTCCACCCATCGGTTGGACGAGATCTCCCCGAGGTGAGCGACATTTCGCGAGCTCCGCGTCGTCGGGTTCACGGCCGTCGTGACCCCGATTCCGGCGAACCTCGCCGCTGCTCCATCCTTGCTCCCTTTTTCCCCTCTAAGTCACGTTAGGGTCTGCTTAGGTCTTGGCGTCGGTCCACGCCACGCCATTGCGACTGAGGCTCCACCGTCGCGCGGGAACACGGCCGCCGCACCGCCGTGCTAACCGCCGACGAGCACCTCGCACGTGAGCAGGCTCACCGGAGCCGTTAGGGTTAGTCGCTTCTACCTAGAAAGCTCCGCGCTGACTCACTGATGCTTAAGCCACCCTTCCCTGACGCTCTACCGGTCAGAGATGGCCGGCGTAGGCCGGGGTAGCTCCGCCGTGCCGCCATGGCCGACGGCGACTCCTCTCCGTAGTTGAAACCCTAGCGCCACCTACCTCCATCGATGCGGAATCACTCCAGGAGCACGCTGGTGCCCTTGGATCCGCCGGAGAAGCTCACCGTCGGCGAGCATTTGCCGGCGAAGGAATCCTCTGTTCCCTGGGTCGCTGACGCGCGGGTCCTGTTGTCAGTGACTCAACGATATTCTCCTTCCTTTTTTTTCAAATTCCAGATTTTTGGCTTTCTTGCAAAAATCATATCTCCAGTTTCTGAGATCCAAAAATTATGAAACCAATTTTGTGGTGTTCCTTGAGATTGCTAGTTTTTAATAAAAATATAAAATGAACCATGATTTCTGGTAAAAATATTTATTAGGATTTAATCTTGTTATTCATGAGTAAATTCATATCTCTTGTTATACTGCTTATTTTGCTATGAAATGTTTATGGTAGTCTCTGTGTGGTAGTAGAAAGCTATGATAAATATTTCATGATTTTTGGAGTACTACATCTGTGATATGTAATTTATGTTTGAGATTTGGCTTGTTTCCTTAATTAAATCATATAAAATAATTGCTGCTTATGCTGGAGCTCTACTTTGGTGACAAACTTGTTTAGGGTGTTGATAACATGTAAATAATCTGAAATCTGCTGTTTGACACCATATAAGCCATGTTTCTGAATTTATGAAATAAACCCCTTCTCAAATGTTAAATGTTTATCTAAAAATTTACATGTGCTATTGCTTTGAAAATTTTATGGTGGTGTTGTGATGCTATGCTTGTACTTCTGTAATTTTTGTAGATTTTTTCTAAGTACTTTTACTGGTATCTTGTAATTATGTCCCTTTATAGAATTAAATTAATAAATGCCTTGTTAGTAAATGATTATAGGTTAACATGTGATGTTCTGGTGGTCTTATGATGTGTTTGTGCTGATAAGTCATGTGGTTGACAATGTTTATGCTTTGGCTATATCATTAAATAATTTATTGGTGGGTTAAAAGCTGTTCTGGACAGCAAGTTAGTAATTTAGCTTTTGCTTGTTGATATCTGAGTTTTCTGGGAAACTTGTCTAAATCAAAGTTGTTGTAAACTTTATGAACTAGCTGTGGTTTAAATTTGGGATCATTTGGTTTAGTAGTTTTGAAGTTATGATCTTTCTAAGTTAGGTTCCAGAAATAGGTGTTCTCTGTTTTTCTGGGACAGAACCTGGAACTTTGTTTAAATCACTTGTTTAATTTATGAATCTTACTGTGATGTTTAAAGATGATTTGTAGACAATTTCATAAGCTTTCGAGAATGTCCTCACTTAAGTTTGTTGGATCTTTGTAGCAATAGTTATGGTTTGTTTACTGAGCTGCTCTGTTATGTGATGCTTCTTGTTATGATTTAACTTGGTAGGTTTTGGCTAAGTTAACTTGTCATCTTGTGTGACCTTGTTATAACCGTTACTCCGTAAATGAGTGTCCAGTGAGTTTAATTATGTATCAAGCATTCATCCTTTAGTATGCACATCTTCTTATTCATTGAGCATGCAATAGGTGCAACGGACGCGACCGCTTCCTACGAGCTCCTAGTGAACCCCGAAGGCCAGGAGGGCAACCAGGAGGTGGAGGTCCAGCAAGTCGGACTCGAGGAGCCCAAAGAAGTTGAGTGCCCAAATCACGAGCCAGCCTCGTTCGTGAAAGGCAAGCCCCAGAGCATTCTATGTCTCCCTTTACTTTCGAAAGTTTACTTAATATGTTATATCTATTGATGCATTAAGTATAGGAGTTGTGATGAAACCTTTGCTGCATTTTACACCATCCTTGTCCAGATAACTTACCATACCTTGGTTGTAGAGTTAGGATGGAGTAGCAGCTTAGCCATGCTTTAATCGGTAGAAGTCGGGTGATTTCCTGTCACCTGCGCGATATAGGGTTATGTTGGATCACGATGGACTATATGTGCTATCGTGGGTGGAACCTGATTAAATTGACTTAAGCCAGGCGGAGTTTTGCAAGGTTGTAGTGACTCCGTCTGTGGCAGCTAAGGACCGACCGTTGTACGTCCTCTTGTCATGTTGAACGCATGTCTGACACTTAGTTGGCCGGATAACTCGTTCTGACCGCGAAGCCAAGTAATATGACTCAGGCCGGAAGGTCGATAAGTATAAAGTGCGCACTACCGGAGGAAGTGCGGTGTGAGGGGGACCATTGGCGTAAGTCCAAAGGCAGGTGAGTTAAAATTCCTGACCTCCCTGGCAGAGTGGTAGCCCTGGGAGTGCGGCGCTAATCGGAACCGCGATTCTTGAGTCGTACCAAAGGTGACCCGTTGGCTCTCCGACAGGGGATGCTTGGGTGAGTGCTAGGAATACACCTCCAGCTGGATAGGAATTCGATTCGAATCATCATCTCTCCCGGTCAGTGAGAACTTGACAGAGCAGCGGCAAACGTAGCATTCACTAAAGAACTTGGTTCATGATAATGATGATAGCAAGGAAGGACACATGATGAACTTGATATGGTTATTATTGCTTGTAATAATCTAGTGAAGTGCTTTAGTATAGGTGCTAATTTAGTAGTAGGCTGATGATAATTAAAGATGATGCTCTCACAACATTGTAGTTATAATTTAAGCTTTTGGCAAATGTTGAGTCAACCAGCTCTACTTGATGTTAGCCTTGCATGATCCTTGGTGTCTTTTATGTTTTACTAGACGGGTAAGTCTAGCTGAGTACAATCTCGTACTCAGGGTTTATTCCCACCTGTTGCAGATGATATCTTTTATGATGGCTTCTGCAAGACCTGTCTCCATCCCGCTGGGGATGAGGACTAACCATTGGGCACGGTTCTCTAACTACTTCGTATCTGATGCTTTTGGATGGATGGCATGAGACCCTGGCTAAACAAGAACTGGTGAAAGGAACTTTGGAAAGTGTGTGTAATTACTTTGCTTCCGCTACTTCGAACATGTGTTGTAATAACTTAATAACTCCGATGTGGTGCCGCTTCGTCGGCAATGAATGACTATGTAACATTCGTTGTGTTGTGTGGAATTATTACGATCTTGGTTTGTTGCAAGTTGGTTTGAAGTCCTTCATGATTTCAGTTGACTACCGGGATTATATGGGCTCAAGTTTTGGAAACTTGATTGCTTGTCGATCGTTTCGACACTTGAACTCTTATAGTTTGGTCGGTTCTGTGACACCGATGGTACTCCTAGGTAAAAGGCTCAAGTGAAAGCTTGGTTTGGTCTATTTGGAGATAGTGCAAATCTTGATGCAAGATAGGTGCTTGATTTGCATGGAACATACCATATGCTCAGATATCTATTTTGGACGCACCAGATGGAACTCCTAGATGTCGTGTGTCATATGGAATCTCACTTCGGTCCATTTAGAAACAGTGTTAGTTTTGGTGCAAGATAGGTGCACGATTTGCACCTAATGCACCGTAGGATAAGAAACAATTTTGGACGCACCCGATGGTACTCCTAGGTCATAGTTTGCGCCTAATGCATAGTTTGCACATAGTTTGCGCCTAATGCACCAAAGTCTAAGAAACTATTTTGGACGCACTATTTGGTACTCCTGGGTGAAGAGGCTCAAGTGGAAGCTTGGTTCGGTCAGTTTGGAGATAGTGCTAATCCTTATGCAAGGCAGGTGCATGGTTTGCATGGAACATACCATATGCTTGGAAATCAATTTGGATGCACCCGATGGAACTCCTTGATGACGTGTGTCATATGGAATCTCGCTTCGATCCATTTGGAGACATTGTTAGTTTCGATGCAAGATAGGTGCATAGTTTGCACCTAATGCACCATAGTCTAAGAAACCATTTTGGACACACTTGTTGGTACTCCTGGATGAAGGGGCTCAAGTGGATGCTCGGTTCAGTCTATTTGGAGATAGTGCTAATCTTGATGCAAGATAGGTGCATGGTTTGCATGGAACATACCAAATGCTTGGAAATCAATCTGGACGCACATGATGGAACTCCTAGATGACGTGTGTCATACGAAATCTTGCTTCGGTCTGTTTGGAGACAGTGTTAGTTTTGATGCAAGATAGGTGCATGGTTTGCACATAATGCAGCATAGGCTAACAAACCATTTTGGAAGCACCCGATGGTACTCCTAGGTAAAAGGCTCAAGTGAAAGCTCAGTTTGGTCTATTTGGAGATAGTGCTAATCTTGATGCAAGATAGATGCACGGTCTGCATTGAACCATATGCTTAGAAATTAATTTGGACACACCCGATAGAACTCCTTGATGACGTGTGTCATATCGAATCTCGCTTTGGTGTGCTTAGAAACAGTATTTGTTTTAGTGCAAGATATGTGCATGGTTTGCGCCGAATGCACCATAGTCTAAGAAACCATGTTGGAAGCACCTGTTGGTACTTCGGTGAAGAGGCTCAAGTGGAAGCTCGGTTTGATCTGTTTGGAGATAGTGCTAATCTTGATGCAAGATAGGTGGATGATTTGCAAGGAACATACCATATGCTCAAAAATCAATTTGGACGCACCCAATGGAACTCCTAGATGACGTGTGTTATATGGAATCTTGCTTCGGTCCGTTTGTAGACATTGTAAGTTTTAGTGCAAGATAGGTGCACAGTTTGCGCCTAATGCACAATTTTCTAAGAAACCATTTTGGACACACCCGATGGTACTCCTAGGTCAAGGGGCTCAAGTGAAAGCTCGGTTTGGTCTGTTTGGAGATAGTGCTAATCTTGATGCAAGATAGATGCATGGTTTGCATGGAACATACGATATGTTAGAAATCAATTAGGACGCACCTGATATAACGCCTTGAGGATGTGTGTCATTTGGAATATTGCTTTGGTTTGTTTAGAGATAGTGTTAGTTTTGGTAGAAGATATGTGCACGGTTTACACCTAATGCACCATAGGCTAAGAAACCATTTTAGACGCACCCGATGGTACTCGTAGTTGAAGAGGCTCAAGTGGAGGCTCGATTTGGTCTGCTCAGATATAGTGCTAATCTTGATGCAAGATAGTTGCACAGTTTGCATGGAACAGACCATATGTTTAGAAATCAATTTGGATGCGCCCAATAGAACTCCTAGATGACGTGTGTCATATGGAATCTCACTTTGGTCTGTTTGAAGACAATGTTAGTTTTGGTGCAAGATAGGTGCATAGTTTGTGCCTAATGCACCATAGTCTAAAAAACCATTTTTGACGGACCTATTTGTACTCCTAGATGAAGAGGTTCAATTGGAAGCTCGGTTCGGTCTGTTTGGAGATAGTGCTAATCTTGATGCAAAATAGGTGCATGGTTTGCATGGAACATACCATATGCTTGGAAATCAATTTGGATGCACCCGATGGAACTCCTTGATGACGTGTGTCATATGGAATCTCGCTTTAGTCTATTTAGAAATAGTGTTAGTTTTAGTGCAAGATATATGCATGGTTTGCACCGAATGCACCATAGTCTAAGAAACCATGTTGGAAGCACCTGTTGGTACTTCGGTGAAGAGGCTCAAGTGGAAGCTCGGTTTGATCTGTGCTAATCTTGATGCAAGATAGGTGGATGATTTGCAAGGAACATACCATATGCTTCGAAATCAATTTGGACGCACCCAATGGAACTCCTAGATGACGTGTGTTATATGGAATCTTGCTTCGGTCCGTTTGTAGACATTGTAAGTTTTAGTGCAAGATAGGTGCACAGTTTGCGCCTAATGCACCGTAGTCTAAGAAACCATTTTGGACGCACTATTTTGTACTCCTGGATGAAGAGGCTCAAGTGGAAGCTTGATTCGGTTAGTTTGGAGATAGTGCTAATCCTTTTGGAAGGTAGGTGCAGGGTTTGCATTGAACATACCATATGCTTGGAAATCAATTTGGATGCACCCGATGGAAATCCATTTGGAGACATTGTTAGTTTCGGTGCAAGATAGGTGCACAGTTTGTGCACCATTGTCTAAGAAACCATTTTGGACGCACTTGTTGGTACTCTTAGGTGAAGGGGCTCAAGTGGATGCTCGGTTCGGTCTATTTGGAGATAGTGCTAATCTTGATGCAAGATAGGTGCACGGTTTGCATGGACCATACCAAATGCTTGGAAATCAATCTAGACGCACATGATGGAACTCCTAGATGACGTGTGTCATACGAAATCTTGCTTTGGTCTGTTTGGAGACAATGTTAGTTTCGGTGCATAATTGGTGCAAGGTTTGCACATAATGCAGCATAGGCTAAGAAACCATTTTGAACGCACCCGATGGTACTCCTAGGTAAAAGGCTCAAGTGAAAGCTCGATTTGGTCTATTTGGAGATAGTGTAAATCTTGATGCAAGATAGTTGCACGGTCTGCATGGAACGTACCATATGCTTAGAAATTAATTTGGACACAACCGAAAGAACTCCTAGATGACGTGTGTCATACAAAATCTTGCTTCGGTCTGTTTGGAGACAGTGTTAGTTTCGGTGCAGGATAGGTGCATGGTTTGCACATAATGCAGCATAGGCTAAGAAACCATTTTGGACGCACCCGATGGTACTCCTAGGTAAAAGGCTCAAGTGAAAGCTCAGTTTGGTCTATTTGGAGACAGTGCTAATCTTGATGCAAGATAGATGCACGGTCTGCATGGACCGTACCATATGCTTAGAAATTAATTTGAACACACCCGATAGAACTCCTTCATGACGTGTGTCATATGGAATCTCGCTTTGGTGTGCTTAGAGACAGTGTTAGTTTTGGTGCAAGATATGTGCACGGTTTGCGCCTAATGCACCTAAGTCTAAGAAACCATTTTAGAAGCACCTGTTGGTACTCCTAGGTGAAGAGGCTCAAGTGGAGGCTTGGTTCGATCTGTTTAGAGATAGTGCTAATTTTGATGCAAGATAGGTGCACAATTGGCATAGAATACCATATGCTCAAAAATCAAGTTGGACGCACCAGATGGAACTCCTAGATGACATGTGTCATATGGAATCTCACTTCGGTCCGTTTAGAGACAGTGTTAGTTTGCACCTAATGCACCATAGGATAAGAAACCATTTTGGACGCACCCGATGGTACTCCTAGGTCAAGGGGCTCAAGTGAAAGCTCGGTTTGGTCTGCTTGGAGATAGTGCTAATCTTGATGCAAGATAGATGCACGGTTTGCATGGAACATACGATATGCTCAGAAATCAATTAGGACGCACCTAATATAACTCCTTGATGATGTGTGTCATATGGAATCTTGCTTCGGTTTGTTTAGAGATAGTGTTAGTTTTGGTAGAAGATATGTGCACGGTTTACGCCTAATGCACCGCACCCGATGGTACTAGTAGTTCAAGAGGCTCAAATAGAGGCTCGATTTGGTCTGTTCGGATATAGTGCTAATCTTGACACAAGATAGTTGCACAGTTTGCGTGGAACGTACCATATGTTAAGTAATCAATTTGGACGCACCCAATGGAACTCCTAGATGACGTGTGTCATATGGAATCTCGCTTCGGTCTGTTTCGAGACAATGATAGTTTCAGTGCAAGATAGGTGCATAGTTTGTGCCTAATGCACCATAGTCTAAGAAACCATTTTTGATGCACCTGTTTGTACTCCTAGATTAAGAGGCTCAAGTGGAAGCTTGGTTCGGTTTGTTTGGAGATAGTGCTAATCTTGATGCAAAATAGGTGCACTGTTTGCATGGAACATAGCATATGCTTAGAAATCAATTTGGATGCACCCGATGGAACTCCTTGATGACGTGTGCCATATGGAATCTCACTTTGGTCTGTTTAGAAACAGTGTTAGTTTCAGTGCAAGATATGTGCATGGTTTGCGCCTAATGCACCATAGTCTAAGAAACCATTTTGGAAGCACCTATTGGTACTTCGGTGAAGAGCTCAAGTGGAAGCTCGGTTTGATCTATTTGGAGATAGTACTAATCTTGATGCAAGATTGGTCCATGATTTGCAAGGAACATACCATATGCTTAGAAATCAATTTGTACGCACCCAATGGAACTCCTAGATTATGTGTGTCATATGGAATCTTGCTTCGGTCCGTTTGTAGACATTGTAAGTTTTAGTGCAAGATAGGTGCACAGTTTGCGCCTAATGCACCATAGTCTAAGAAATCATTTTGGACGCACTATTTGGTACTCCTGGCTGAAGAGGCTCAAGTGGAAGCTTGGTTCGGTCAGTTTGGACGTAGTGCAAATCCTTATGCAAGGTAGGTGCATGGTTTGCATGGAACATACACATGCTTGGAAATTAATTTGGATGCACCCGATGGAACTCCTTGATGACGTGTGTCATATGGAGTCTCGCTTCGGTCCATTTGGAGACATTGTTAGTTTCGGTGCAAGATAGGTGCACAGTTTGCACCTAATGCACCATAGTCTAAGAAACCATTTTCGACGCACTTGTTGGTACACCTAGGTGAAGGGGCTCAAGTAGATGCTCGGTTTTGTCTGTTTAGAGATAGTGCTAATCTTGATGCAAGATAGGTGAACAATTTGCATGGAACAAACCAAATGCTCACAAATCAATTTGGACGCTCGAGATGGAACTCCTAGATGACGTGTGTCATATGGAATCTTGCTTCGGTTCGTTTGTAGACATTGTAAGTTTTAGTGCAAGATAGGTGCACAGTTTGCACCTAATGCACCATAGTCTAAGAAACCATTTTGGACGCACTATTTGGTACTCCTGGGTGAAGAGGTTCAAGTGGAAGCTTGGTTCGATCAGTTTGGACATAGTGCTAATCCTTATACAAGGTAAGTGAATAGTTTGCATGGAACATACCACATGCTTGGAAATTAATTTGGATGCACCCGATGGAACTCCTTGATGGCGTGTACGCCTAGGTGAAGGGGCTCAAGTGGATGCTCGGTTCGGTCTGTTTGGAGATAGCGCTAATCTTGATGCAAGATAGGTCCACGATTTGCATGGAACATACCAAATGCTTGGAAATCAATATCGACGCACATGATGGAACTCCTAGATGACGTGTGTCATACGAAATCTTGCTTCGGTCTGTTTGGAGACAGTGTTCGTTTCGGTGCAAGATAGGTGCAAGGTTTGCACATAATGTAGCATAGGCTAAGAAACCATTTTGGACGCACCCGATGGTACTCCTAGGTAAAAGGCTCAAGTGAAGGCTCGGTTCGGTCTGTTTAGAGATAGTGCTAATCTTGATGCAAGATAGGTGCACGATTTGCATGGAACATACCATATGCTCAGAAATCAATTTGGATGCACCAGATGGAACTCCTAGATGACATTTGTCATATGGAATCTCACTTCAGTTTGTTTAGAGACAGTGTTAGTTTTGTTGCAATGCACCATAGGATAAGAAACCATTTTGGACGCACCCGATGGTATTCCTAGGTCAAGGGGCTCAAGTGAAAGCTCGGTTTGGTCTGTTTGGAGATAGTGCTAATGTTGATGCAAGATAGATGCACAGTTTGCATGGAACATACGATATGCTCAGAAATCAATTAGGACGCACATGATATAACTCCTTGATGATGTTTGTCATATGGAATCTTGCTTCGGTTCGTTCTGAGACAGTGTTAGTTTTAGTAGAAGATATGTCCACGGTTTACGCCTAATGCACCATAGGCTAAGAAACCATTTTAGACGCACTCGATGGTACTCGTATTTGAAGAGGATCAAGTGGAGGCTCGATTTGATCTGTTCGTATATAGTGCTAATCTTGATGCAAGATAGTTGCACAATTTGCATGGAACGTACCATATGTTATGAAATCAATTTGGATGCACCCAATGGAACTCCTAGATGATGTGTGTTATATGGAATCTTGCTTCGGTCTCTTTGGAGACAATGTAAGTTTTGGTGCAAGATAGGTGCATAGTTTGTGCCTAATGCACCATAGCCAAAGAAACAATTTTTGATGCACCTGTTTGTACTCTTAGATGAAGAGGCTCAAGTGGAAGCTCGGTTCGGTCTGTTTGGAGATAGTGCTAATCTTGATGCAAGATAGGTGCACGGTTTGCATGGAACATACCATATGCTTGGAAATCAATTTTGATGCACCCGATGGAACTCCTTGATGACGTGTGTCATATAGAATCTCACTTTGGTCTGTTTAGAAACAATGTTAGTTTCGGTGCAACATATGTGCATAGTTTGCGCCTAATGCACCATAGTCTAAGAAACCATTTTGAAAGCACCTGTTGGTACTTCAGTGAAGAGGCTCAAGTAGAAGCTCGGTTTGATCTGTTTGGAGATAGTGCTAATCTTGATGCAAGATAGGTGCATGATTTGCAAAGAACATACCATATACTTAGAAATCAATTTGGACGCACCCAATGGAACTTCTAGATGACGTGTGTCATATGGAATCTTGCTTCGGTCTGTTTGTAGACATTGTAAGTTTCAGTGCAAGATAGGTGCACAATTTGCGCCTAATGCACCATAGTCTAAGAAATTATTTTGGACGCACTATTTGGTACTCTTGGTGAATAGGCTCAAGTGGAGGCTCGGTTCGGTCTGTTTAGAGATAGTGTTAATCTTGATGCAAGATAGGTGCACGATTTGCATGGAACATACCATATGCTCAGAAATCAATTTGGAGGCACCATGTGGAAATCATAGACGACATGTGTCATATGGAATCTCACTTCAGTTCGTTTAGAGACAGTGTTTGTTTCGGTACAAGATAGGTGCATAGTTTGCACCTAATGCACCATAGGATAAGAAACCATTTTGGACGCACCCGATGGTACTCCTAGGTCAAGGTGCTCAAGTGAAAGCTCGGTTTGGTCTGTTTGGAGACAGTACTAATCTTGATGCAATTAGCATGGTTTGCATGGAACGTACGATATGCTCAGAAATCAATTAGGACGCACCTGATATAACTCCTTGATGATGTGTGTGAAAGCCCAAGTTTGGTTTTTGTAATTAATGACACCAAGTTGCTAATGCCTTGTGTTTAAGTGTTTTGAGTTAGGCATAGCAACACATGTGATGAAGGTGCATGGTGGCATGGAAAGGTGGCCACATGATCACAATGGGATGAAGCATGAAGTGAAGATCATGATGATAGACGAGGAGCAAAGTTATCAAGGCAAAGGTATAATCATAGGTTTTTACTTTTGCCGGTCTAAGATGAGTAGAGAAGTGATTGACCCTGTTTAGGCTAGATAGCCGACTATCAAGAGGGGAAATCACGGTCATCTCTCGAATCAAGTGCTACTAGGTCCATATCTTGAGCATATGCATTAGGATCTAGTAAAGTGCTAACTTGAATCCTTGATAAAAATATTTGTGAAAATGCTAACACACTTGCACAAGTGTTGTGACACTTTGTTGTTGGCACATGGAAGCAAGGGAAGAAGTTGGAGATCGTTTCGTGTAGCGCGTACAGGCCAAACGCGTCCGGTATGAGGTCGGACGTGTCCGAGTTGAGGCACCGGACTCGGAAACAGTTTTCACCTTGAGTCCGGTGTGTTTTGTCCGGAGAGGACGCTTTCTCGGAGAAGCTCTTTGAGTTTTTGTCCAGTGTAACTCATCTGGAAGAGCTCTCTCAGTTCATGTCTGGTACACACCGGACGCGTCCGGTGTGACAACGGACACGTCCGGTGCTGTGGCGATTCTGCGAACCTCTCTGAGTTTTCGTCCGGACCCTCTCAGGACCGTCCGGTCCGTTCCAAGTGAAGAGTCCGGTGTCGTGTCTCGTTCAACAGCAATGGCTAGTTTTCGTACGGTCAAGGGCACCGGACGCTGTCCAGGTTCATACCGGACGCGTCCGGTGTGAACTAGGACACGTCCGGTGTGCCCGACTGCAGCACATTGAAAACAGCCAATGGCTAGTTTTTTGTGGGTGCTTATAAATAGTTGGTGGCCAGCTTTTGGGGGTTCACTCTTGCACATTTGATTACTTGAGACATACCTTGAGCTAGAGAACACTCTCTCCACTCATCTCCTTGCTTGAATGCTAATTCTATTGAGATTGAGTGAGATTCAAGTGCATTGCTTTGAGAGTTGCATTTAGTGGCACTTGATTCTTGAGTTTGCTGTGGATTTCTTATTACCCTTGGGTGTTTCCCGATGCCCTAGATGGCTTGGAGCAGCGGTGGTGTTGGGCTAGTGATTGGATATTGTTTCGAGCCTCACCAAGTGATTTGTGAGGGGTTCTTGAGCCTTCCCCGCGGGAGATCGCAATTGGCTACTCTAGTGGATTGCTCGTGGCTTGGAGGATCCCCATCTTGTGAGTGGATGTGCGGCACCCGCTGAGGGTTTGGCTTTGGATTGCCAATTGGCTTGTGATCCATCAAGTGGGTGTATCGCCACAACGAGGAGTAGCTTGCCGGGAATCAAGCGAACCTCAGTAAAAATCTTGTGTCATCTCTTGCCGATGATTCTCTTGTGATTGTGAGTGATTGATTGGATATATCTCTACTCTACAACATTGGTATAACAATCACTCTCGACTCCTTTACTTATTTGTATACCTTGCTAGTTGTAGCTTGTTTAGTTTAGTCTTCTTGTTTAGGAGTGTAACTAGCCTTCTCTTGTTGTTGTGCTTTAGTGTTTAGCCTTGTACTAGTTTGTATAGGTGGCTTGCATAGCTTAGTTGAGGTAGTGCTAGAATTGCTTCGCCATTTGTTTTACTAATCAACTTGTCTAGTTGAAGTTTGTAGAAAATTTAAATAGGCTATTCACCCCCCCTCTAGCCATTTGGACCTTTCAAGTGGTATCAGAGCCGAGGCACCGTTTATTTGAGGCTTAACAACCTACGGTGAAGAAATGGCTCTTAATTTGCATATCAACAACACCAAGAAGGCACCTTTCTTTGATGGCACCAATTATGCGTATTGGAAGGTCAAGATGACCGCTCATCTTAAGTCAAACAATAGAGAGGTTTGGAAGGTGACCGAAACAAAGTTTGAGGTTGCAAATGAGAATGCACCAACACCGGTTGAAGAGAAGAAGCTTCAATGCAATGACATTGCAATTAGTGCTCTTCATGAAGCTCTTGATGACAAGACCTTTGAGCAAATCAAGAACATTGTGATTGCTCATGATGCATGGGCAAAATTAGAAGAAACATTTGAGGGCACCAAGGGAACCAAGACCGCCAAGGCATACATCCTCCAAGAAAAGTTCTCAAGCTTCAAGATGCAAGAAGATGAATGTGTGCCGGAGATGTTTCATCGGTTGCAAGTCATTATGAATGAACTCAAGGCACTTGGGGAAGAAGTAAAAGATAGTCAATTCTCTATGAAGTTCTTGAGAAGCTTGCCCAAGAGATTTGACACATTGATCACTGTGCTAGTCAAGACAACACTTAGTGATTCAACTCCCCAACAAGTCTTCCAAGAGGTGATGACTGATGATGCTTATAGGGAAGATGATGAGAAGGATGAGTTGATCAAGAAGAAGAAGAAGGATGGTGAGAAGAAAGATGATGAGAAGAAGAAAAGTGTGGCATTCAAGGCCTCCTCGTCTAAGGGCAAAGCCAAGATAGAGTCATCAAGTGAAGAAGAAGCAAGCTCTTGTGATTGTGATGAAGATGAGGAGATGGCTCTTCTTGTCAAAAGATTTAGCAAGTTTATGAAGAATAAGGGCTAACGGGCAAGAAGAAAGAAGAGCTCTTCCAAGAAGAATGATTATTCCATGAGGTGCTTTAGATGCCATAGCAAGGATCATCTCATCGCCAAGTGTCCTTATGATAGTGATGATGAAGATGCTATCAAAAAGGAAAGAAAGAAGCAAAAGAAGAAGGAAGAAAAGAAGGAAGGCTCAAACAAGCAGAAGAAGGGTGATGCCCTTGTTGCAACTTGGGATAGTGATGACTCCTCAAGTGATGATGAAAGCACCAAGAAGAAGGCGCACGCTAGCATTGCAATCTAAGGAAAGATCTCCATCTTCGACACTCCATCATGCTTCAAGGCTAAGGCCACTAAGGTATCATCCGATGATGAGAGTGACCATGCTAGTGATAGTGATGATGATGAACCAACTAAAGATGAACTAATCACTATGCTAGAAGATTGCACTCATCACTATAAAGAAACAAGGAAGGAGTGCAAGGCCTTGCTTAAGGATAAGAAAACCCTTGAGCAAGAACTTGATGAGCTTAGGGCATCTTATGAGAGTCTAAAGGAAGACCATAAGAAGCTTCAAAAGGCTCACACTAAGCTTGAAGAAGCTCATTCCTCTCTAGTTAACAAGTGTAAAAATGAGCCAACTAAAATTGAAAAAGCTCAAACTTGCAACATAGGCCTAACATGTGATTTTTTAAGCAAGCCTATTGTTGTTGCTTCTACTAACCCTTCATGTAGCACATCTACATCATCCTCATCTAGTGGTGATGGTTTCACATGTGAGACCACACTTAAAGTTGAGAATGAAATTCTCAAGAAGGAGGTGAAAGAGCTCAATCACACCTTAGCCAAGGCTTATGGTGGTGAGGACCGCTTGCTTATGTGCTTGGGTAGCCAAAGAGCTTCTCTCTATAAAGAGGGGTTAGGCTATAACCCAAAGAGAGGCAAGGCCGCCTTTGCTCCTCACAAGACTAGTTTTGTGAAGAACAATGGCCGGTATTGCAAAGCTTGCAAGCAAGTTGGTCACCTAGAGCAACAATGCATGAACAAGAAACCCAAGGCTCATGTATCCTCAATTAAGCTCAATTGTTTTTATGTGCTTATCAAGGATACAAAAGGTGTTCATGCTAAGTTCATTGGTGCACCATGGATGGGCTCAAAGAAGAAAGCTATTTGGGTACCAAAGAGCTTAGTTGCTAACCTTGGAGGAACCAATCAAGTTTGGGTACCTAAAAAGAATTGATCTTTTCTTGTAGGTCAATTACAAAGCTAGAGGAAGGCATTGGGTGCTTGATAGTGGGTGCACTCAACATATGACTGGGGAGTCTTGTATGTTCAAGTCAATTAATACAAATGAAAATGGTGGCTTTGATTCAATCACCTTCGGCAACAACAAGAAAGGCAAGGTCAAGGGGCTTGGTAAAATTGCTATCTCAAATGACATGAGCATATCAAATGTGTTGCTAGTTGAGAGCCTTGATTTCAATCTTTTGTGAATTGCACAACTTTGTGACCTTGGCTTCAAGTGCATCTTTGGAAGTGATGATGTTGAGGTGGTTAGTGTTGATGGATCAAACTTGATATTCATAGGATTTAGGCATGGTAGCTTATACTTGGTTGATTTCAATGATAGTGACACTCAATTGACATCTTGCCTAATTAGGAAATCAAGTTTGGGTTGGTTGTGGCATAAAAGGCTTGGTCATGTTGGAATGAAACAATTGAACAAACTATTGAGGCATGACTTAGTTAGAGGCTTGAAGGATGTCACCTTTGAGAAGGATAAACCATGTAGTGCTTGTCAAGCCAGAAAGCAAGTTGGAAATGCACATCCTAAGAAAAGTGAAATGAGCACATCAAAGGCATTTGAGCTGTTGCACATGGATTTATTTGGGCCAACAACATACACTAGCATTGGTGGCAACAAGTATGGATTTGTGATAGTTGATGACTACACTAGATATACTTGGGTGTTCTTTCTCTATGACAAGAGTGATGTTTGTGATCTATTCAAGTCTTTTGTCAAGAGGGTGCAAAATGAGTTTGAAACTACTATCAAGAAGATTAGAAGTGACAATGGTAGTGAATTCAAGAACACAAGAAATGAGGAATTGTGTGATGATCTTGGCATTGGACATCAATTCTCTCCAACATACACTCCTCAATCCAATGGTGTAGTTGAAAGGAAGAATACAACCTTGATTGATATGTCTAGATCAATGCTTAGTGAATACAATGTTAGCCATTCATTTTGGAGTGAAGCTATCAACACGGCTTGCTATTGTAGCAACCGTCTCTATTGCCATGGGAAGCTTGGGAAGACACCGTATGAGCTATTGAATGGAAGAAAGCCCAACATTGCATACTTTAGAGTGTTTGGTTGCAAATGCTACATTCTCAAGAAAGGCACTAGATTGAGCAAATTTGAGAAGAAATGTGATGAAGGGTTCATACTTGGTTATTCCACCACAAGCAAAGCATATAGAGTTTGGAACTTGACAAGTGGCACATTGGAAGAAGTTCATGATGTTGAGTTTGATGAAACCGAGGAGATAAATTGATGATCCTCAAAGTGAAGCTCAAAATCTTGATGATGTGAGAGGAGATAAATTGGCAAATGCAATGAAGAACATGGATGTTGGTGACATAAGGCCAAGGCAAGTTGATGATGATGGTGACATTCACATGATCAATCAAGAAGTGCAAATCGATACAAATCAAGCTAGTACTACTGGCTCTCATGATGATGATCAAAACCAAACTCAAGCAAGTGGAAGCAATCAATTCCCAATTCTCCAACCTACAAGCATAGCAAGGGATCATCCATTGGATCAAGTCATTGGTGGTATTAAAAGTGGTGTGCAAACAAGATCAAGGCTAGCATCCTTTTGTGAGCACTATTCATTTGTCCCTTTTGAAGAACCAAAGAGAATAGAAGATGCATTGAAGGATTCCGATTGGGTAAATGCCATGCATGAAGAATTGAACAACTTCACAAGAAATCAAATGTGGGAGCTCGTTGAGAGGCCAAAGAACTACAATGTCATTGGAACCAAGTGGGTCTTTAGAAACAAGCAAGATCAAGATGGTGTAGTTGTGAGAAACAAAGCAAGATTAGTAGCACAAGGCTACAATCAAGTTGAAGGTCTTGACTTTGGAGAAACATATGCACCGGTTGCAAGATTGGAGGCAATTAGAATATTATTAGCCTATGCTTGTGCCCACAACATCGAACTCTATCAAATGGATGTGATGAGTGCATTTCTCAATGGATACATCAATGAGTTGGTTTATGTTGAACAACCTCCCAGTTTTGAAGATGGCAAGAAACCCAACCATGTTTACAAGCTCAAGAAGGCATTGTATGGTTTAAAGCAAGCACCTAGAGCATGGTATGAGAGATTGAGAGATTTCTTTCTCTCTAAAGGGTTCAAGATGGGAAAGGTTGACACTACCCTCTTCACCAAGAAGCTAGGCAAGGACTTGTTTGTGTTGCAAATATATGTTGATGATATCATCTTTGGATCAACCAATCAAGACTTTTGTGAAGAGTTTGGAAGAATGATGGCAAATGAGTTTGAGATGTCCATGATTGGAGAGCTTAGTTACTTCCTTTGTCTTCAAATCAAGCAAATGAAGAATGGCTCTTTTGTAAGTCAAGGAAAGTACATCAAGGACATGATCAAGAAGTTTGGGTTGCAAGAAGCAAAACCAATGAGCACACCTATGGGCACAAATGATCAATTAGGTAGTGATGCAAGTGGCAACATGGTAGATCAAAAGCTATACCGGTCCATGATTAGAAGTTTGCTCTATGTCACCGCATCAAGGCCGGATGTAATGTTTAGTGTGTGCAAATGTGCAAGATACCAAGCTTCACCTAGAGAGAGTCACTTGAAGGCAACCAAAAGAATATTGAGATATCTCAAGGGCACTCATGATGTTGGATTATGGTATCCCAAGGGGTCTAACTTTGAATTAATTGGATATTCGGACTCTGACTATGGTGGATGCAAGATTGATAGAATGAGCACAAGTGGCACTTGTCAATTGCTAGGAAGATCTCTAGTTTCATGGTCATCAAAGAAACAAAATAGTGTTGCACTATCAACCGCCGAGGCCGAATACATTAGTGCCGGTAGTTGTTATGCACAATTGCTTTGGATGAAAGCTACCTTGAATGACTTTGGAATCAAATTCAAGAATGTGCCTTTGCTATGTGACAATGAAAGTGCAATCAAGATGACACAAAATCCAGTTCAACATTCAAGAACCAAGCACATTGACATAAGGCACCATTTCATAAGAGATCATCAACAAAAGGGTGATATTAGCATTGAAAGCATTGGCACCGAAGATCAACTAGTCGACATCTTCACAAAGCCACTTGATGAGAAGAGATTTTGCAAGTTGAGGAATGAGTTGAACATACTTGACTTCTCCAACTTGAGATGATTGCACCCCTACATTTATATATGACATGCCCCTCCTCCAACAAAGCAAGGTAAAGTTGGTTGACATAGCATTCATACTTTGCTAAGGACATGATTAGAACATGTAGACATGTTTGCATGACAAGGCTCATTCATGAAAATCAAAAGACTTTGATGTATGTATGGTACCACTATTGCTTCTATGTTTGGTTGATCTAGTGGTAGCATATGACATGTTGGTGAGCTTGCAAGCCTAGTGTTGAATCTAGAATATGAGCTTATGATGTGTAATTCAACATGGTCAAGATAACCCTTATACTTCATGAGGTGTGAAAAAGCTTGTCCTTGGATCAAACCGAATTACATGTTTTAGGCAAGTGATCTAGATTAAACCATAATTTTACCCTCACATTGATTGACTTAATTCTCAGTAAAATTTGAACCTTTGTGGTCATTGATGAAAAAGGGGGAGAGAAACAAAGATAAAGTCAACAAGGGGGAGAGAAAGAAGAGAAACAAAGATAAGGAGAGAAAAGAAGAGAAAACCTTTTAAACTTGAGCACACAAATAGGGGGAGCTAGCTCATGAACCATTTGTTGCATTTGAATGTGCATTAACATAATGAGGTGTTGCATTGCAAGTTTAAATTCACTATTCTTGTTTGGTTGGTGCTTGCTAGAAATATAACTTGAATGATGCTTTGAATTCTAGCATAGAGTTTTATTCTCATGTGGTATCTAGACATATAATGTGATCTCACGAGGTATCTTGAGTTTTTGATGTATGTCTAGCTACTTTGGTGCTAAGGATGGTATATTGGCAACTCCGATTGGTATCACGCTTCAAAGGTCCATTCTATATACCTTAGCATCATTTTGGTAGTAATAAATCTCCCACAATTCCAATTCATGCATATGTGCAAACTTGAACCAAACTCATGGAAGCACATATGTAGGGAGAGCTAGTACTACCAAAACCAAAAATGAAATGTTTGTCCAAACCTTGTCTCATGATTAAAATGCATTGGACAAGCAATTCAAGTTCATTATGATTTCATTTCATATCTTTGTGAAGGTTGTCATCAATTACCAAAAAGGGGGAGATTGAAAGCCCAAGTTTGGTTTTGGTAATTAATGACACCAAGTTGCTAATGCCTTGTGTTTAAGTGTTTTGAGTTAGGCATAGCAACACATGTGATGAAGGTGCATGGTGGCATGGAAAGGTGGCCACATGATCACAAAGGGATGAAGCATGAAGTGAAGATCATGATGATAGACGAGGAGCAAAGTTATCAAGGCAAAGGTATAATCATAGGGTTTTACTTTTGCCGGTCTAAGATGAGTAGAGAAGTGATTAACCGGGTTTAGGATAGATAGCCGACTATCAAGAGGGGAAATCACGATCATCTCTCGAATCAAGTGCTACTAGGTCCATATCTTGAGCATATGCATTAGGATCTAGTAAAGTGCTAACTTGAATCCTTGATAAAAATATTTTTGAAAATGCTAACACACTTGCACAAGTGTTGTGACACTTTGTTGTTGGCACATGGAAGCAAGGGAAGAAGTTGGAGATCGTATCATGTAGCACGTACAGGCCAGACGCGTCCGGTATGAGGTCGGACGTGTCCGAGTTGAGGCTCCGGACTCGGAAACAGTTTTCACCTAGAGTCCGGTGTGTTTTGTCCGGAGAGGACACTTTCTCAGAGAAGCTCTCTGAGTTTGCGTTCGGTGCAAACTCATCTGGAAGAGCTCTCTGAGTTCAGGTCCGTTGCACACCGGACACGTCCGGTGTGACATCGGACACGTCCGGTGCTGTGGCGATTCTGCGAACCTCTCTGAGTTTTGGTCCAGACCCTCTCAAGACCGTCCGGTCCGTTCCAAGTCAAGGGTCCGATGACGTGTCTCGTTCAACAGCAACGGCTAGTTTTCGTACGGTCAAGGGCACCGGACGCTGTCCAGGTTCATACCGGACGCGTCCGGTGTGCCCGACTGCAGCACATTGAAAATAGCCAACGGCTAGTTTTTTGTGGGTGCTTATAAATAGTTGGTGGCCAGCTTTTGGGGGTTCACTCTTGCACATTTGATTACTTGAGACATACCTTGAGCTAGAGAACACTCTCTCCACTCATCTCCTTGCTTGATTGCTAATTCTATTGAGATTGAGTGAGATTCAAGTGCATTTCTTTGAGAGTTGCATTTAGTGGCACTTGATTCTTGAGTTTGCTATGGATTTCTTGTTACTCTTGGGTGTTTCCCGACGCCCTAGACGGCTTGGAGCAGTGGTGGTGTTGGGCTCGTGATTGGACATTGTTTCGAGCCTCACCAAGTGATTTGTGAGGGGTTCTTGAGCCTTCCCCATGGGAGATCGCAATTGGCTACTCTAGTGGATTGCTCGTGGCTTGGAGGGTCCCCATCTTGTGAGTGGATGTGCGGCACCTGCTGAGGGTTTAGCTTTGGATTGCCAATTGGCTCGTGATCCATCAAGTGGGTGTATCGCCACAACGAGGAGTAGCTTGCCGGGAAGCAAGCAAACCTCAGTAAAAATCTTGTGTCATCTCTTGCCGAGGATTCTCTTGCGATTGTGAGTGATTGATTGAATATATCTCTACTCTACAACATTGGTATAACAATGACTCTCCACTCCTTTACTTATTTGTATACCTTGCTAGTTGTAGCTTGTTTAGTTTAGTCTTCTTGTTTAGGAGTGTAACTAGCCTTCTCTTGTTGTTGTGCTTTAGTGTTTAGCCTTGTACTAGTTTGTATAGGTGGCTTGCATAGCTTAGTTGCGCTAGTGCTAGAATTGCTTCACCATTTGTTTTACTAATCAACTTGTCTAATTGAAGTTTGTAGAAAATTTAAATAGGCTATTCACCCCCCTCTAGCCATTTGGACCTTTCAGTGTGTCATATGAAATCTTGCTTCGGTCTGTTTGGAGATAGTATTAGTTTCGGTGCAAGATAGGTGCATGGTTTGTGCCTAATGCACCAAAGTCTAAGAAACCATTTTGGAAGCACCTGTTGGTACTCCTAGGTGAAGAGGCTCAAGTGGAGGCTCGGTTCGGTCTGTTTAGAGATAGTGCTAATCTTGATGCAAGATAGGTGCACGATTTGCATGGAACATACCATATGCTCAGAAATCAATTTGGACACACCAGATGAAACTCCTTGATGACATGTGGCATATGGAATCTCACTTCGGTCCGTTTAGAGACAGTGTTAGTTTCGGTGCAAGATTGGTGCACGGTTTGCACCTAATGCACCATAGGATAAGAAACCATTTTTGACGCACCCGATGGTACTCCTAGGTCAAGGGGCTTAAGTGAAAGCTTGGTTTGGTCTATTTGGAGATAGTGCTAATCTTGATGCAAGATAGATGCACGGTTTGCATGGAACATATGATATGCTCAGAAATCAATTAGGACGCACCTGATATAACTCCATGATGATGTGTGTCATATGGAATCTTGCTTCGTTTCGTTTAGATACAGTGTTAGTTTTGGTAGAAGATATGTGCATGGTTTACGCCTAATGCACCATAGGCTAAGAAACCATTTTAGACGCACCCAATGGTACTCATAGTTGAAGTGACAAGATAGGTGCATGATTTCAAGGAACATACCATATGCTTAGAAATCAATTTGGACGCACCCAATTGAACTCATAGATGACGTGTGTCATATGTGATGATTTCGATGATTAATGACAATGTTGATTACTGTGACTAACGTGTGTTTTGCAGAGGCAAAGTCATTAGTGAGGTCATGGTAATAGGTACTCGATGAACAGGGACGTACATGCCTACTTAATAGTGGAAATCGTTTCAGTTTTCAAAGGATGGATGGACATCGTCAAGACTAGACTAGGTCTAAGTGACATATGGTGAAGAAGGGCACTTAGATTAGTTTAGGACTTTGTTTTCCTTTGACCATACTATTAAGAGGGGCTTTGATCTTGACTTAGGCAAGGCTTTAGGTTTAGGTGTGGCACACACTTGGTAAACCTAGCACTAGGCAGCTCACAGATAGTCCTTAGATCGAGAGGAACCAACTTCGTTTTGGAACGATCGCGTTTCGACAAAGTTAGGGTGCCTAAGTAGGCACCGGACGCTGCACCGGACGCTCTGTGAATACGTCCGGTGAGGTCCTTAGCCGTTGGAGAGCTTCGGTGCCTAGGGTTAGGCACCAGACGCTGGCACCGGACTCACCGGGCAGCGTCCGGTCCCATACCTAGGGAGGTTGTAAACCTGCCCCGAGCACCGGACGCTAGCACTGGACGCACTGGGCAGCGTCCAGTCTTAAACTCAGGGAGCTTGTAAAACTCCCCGGAGCACCATATGGTTTCACCGGACGCTGGGAAGTAGCGTCCAGTGACCAGTCAGATGCAGGTACAATTAGCCGTTGGATGTCACCGGACGCTCGGTGCAGAGCGTCCGGTGCAACATCAACAGCGTCTGGTGACCCCGTTTTCAGTGGAAAACGGTTGGTTGACCTTTGGACTTCGTGGGGTGTATTTATACTCCTCCACATTGTCCATGAGAGCTCTCTTGCCCATTTTAACATTAGAGAAACTTGTTGTGGAGCAAGACAGAAGCAAGAGCCTAAAGAGGATTGAGATTTGAGTGATTTCTTGTGAGAATCCTTCTCTAGTTGAATTCCAAGAGTCAAGTGTGCATCCACCACTATCTAGTGCCTTGTTTGGATCAAGTGAGAGTTCTTTGCTTGTTACTCTTGGAGATCGCCATCACCTAGATGGTTCGGTGGTGATTGGAGGCACGAAGACCGCCCGAAGTTCTTGTGGGTGGCTCGTGTCAAGCTTGTGAGTGGTTTTGGGCGATTCATCGCGACGGAGTGTCAAAGAATCAACCCGTAGAGAGCACTTGGTCCTTGTGCGGACCAAGGGGGAGCAAGACCATTCCGCAGGTGCTCCAACGAGGACTAGTGGAGAGTGGCGACTCTCCGATACCTCGGCAAAACATCGCCGAGCACTTTCTTCCACTACTCCTTTACCTTCTAGCATTTACTTTGTGCTTTTACATTCTTAGAATTGCCATGCTAGAATAGGATTGGAACTAGGTTGCAAAACTTTTATCCAGTAGCTCTCTAGTCACACTAGGCACAAGGGGTTGAATTGGAGCTTATAGGTTGCTTAAATTTTTAGAGAAGCCTAATTCACCCCCCTCTTGGGCATCTTGATCCTTTCAATTGGTATCGGAGCCTAGTGCTCTTTATTTAGGCTTCACCGCCTAGAGAAAGATGTCTAACGGGGATGGACCGCCACCCATGTTCGATGGGGATGACTTCCCGTATTGGAAAATACGGGTGGAGTCATACCTTGAGGCATGTGACTCAAAGTGCCTAAAAGCCACGACCGAAGGGTTTACCCCTCCAGCAAAAGACGCTGTTCTTACTCCACAAGAACAAGAAAACAAAAAGTGGAATGCAAAGGCCAAAAACCACATCTTTAGAGGCCTTTGCAAAGGGGTGTTCAACCGCATTCCGAACCACAAAACCGCCCATGCTCTATGGAAGGAACTTTGTGCGCTCCATGAGGGATCAAAGAGTGAACGCGAGGAACGCTATCACCTTGTGATGAACAAGCTTAATACATTTGAGATGCTTCCTAAAGAAAATGCTAATGAAATGTATTCTCGCTTGAATGTGATTATAGAGGAGCTTAATGGACTTGGGCTCACTCAAATGAGTGCGGCGGATGTCGCAAGAAAGATACTATGTGTGCTTCCCATTGAGAAATATGGGCACATAGTAACCGTGCTTCATCAAGGCGATCTCTACACCGCTACACCAACGGCCATATTGGGGAAGATCAATGCTCATGAGATGTATATGCACATGAACCCCCAAGATGGCTCCTCATCAACCAAGAAGGAGAAGGACTTGGCCCTCAAAGCTTCTCACAAGGGCAAAGCCAAGAAAATTGAAGTTGAGTCATCAACATCAAGTGATGATGATGCATCCATTGCCCTCTTGGTGAGAAGAACTACCAAGATGTTGAAGAAGCTCAACAAGAATGGAGTCAACTTTGACTCCAAGAAGAAGTTCTTCACAAGTAGCAAGAGAAAGCCCATCTCCGAGATGGATTGCTACAATTGTGGTGAACTTGGTCATCTTGCTCATCAATGTCCAAAGCCCAAAAAGGACAAGTACAAGAAGAAGAACAAAGAGCAAGATGATTCAAGTGATGATGAGAAGAATGACAAGAAGCCATACAAGAAGAAAGGTGGCAAGAAGGAGTACCACAAGAAGAAGAATGGCAAGGCCTACATTGTTGGTGATTGGCTCACCGACATTGAGAGCTCAAGTGGTGACTCCTCCGGCAATGAGAGTGATGATGAGAAGGTTGCCGCCATTGCTATTGATGCTTCATCACCATCACCTTCACCACCATCTACATCCTCTACACACCTATGCCTCATGGCTAAAGGTGACCGGAAGGTACAAAGTGAGGATGAGAGTAGTGAAAATGATAGTGAATATGAATCACCTTCTTATGATGAACTTGTAAAATTGCTAAACAAGTACACTAAGGTCATAAGAAAGACTAGAAGTGAAAATGAAAAGCTTGAACTTGAAAATGAAACTCTTCTAGCAAAGCTTAAATCTAGTGATGAGCTTAGAGACTAAAATGAGATCATGACCACTAAGCTCACGGAGCTCAAACTCTCTTTAAAAGAACTCAAAGAAAAACATGACAAACTTGAGAGTGTTCATGATGAGCTTATCACTAGATATAGAGCAATGAAAGAAGAACTAACAACTCTAAAAGCAAACTATGACAACCTTGAGATAGCTTATGAACTTGCAATTGATGAAACACATGTTGCTACTAACCATGTTGCTAAGCTTGATGTAGCCACATCTTGTGATGACTTACTTGTGGAGAGCACAAGCAAATGTGTTGATTGCAAGGGCAAGAAAGTGGTAGTGGCCGAGAGCTATGAGGACACTATCAAGCTCAAGGAAGAAGTTGTCATGCTGAAGAAAGAGTTGCAAGAGCAAGCCAAGCACAAAACAATTGTGATTGAGTCACTTGATCAAGACAAGAAGCTTGCATATGAGAACAAGTTACTCATGGAAGAAAATCAATATCTCAAGCTTGGTTTGATGTATGACAAGCAAGAAGAAGATGAGACATTCATCTTAGATGAGTTAGCTAGCAACAATGACCCAATCATCAAGAAGCTAACTCAAGAGAATAGCAAGATCAAGAAAGAGAAGGAACATCTAACCAAGGGGTTAGCCAAGTTCACAAAAGGGAAGGACCTTCAAAGTGAACTATTCATGAACACCGTCATGAAGATGGACAAGAGTGGGATTGGCTACAAGGCTCATCAAACAAAGCTCATCAAGTCACTAGCCACTCATGATCAACTAAGCAAGCCAAAGCCAAAGAGATGCTTTGAGTGTGGTCAAGAAGGACACTTTGCTAATGAGTGTGAGGCACCACTACCACCACCCTTGCCCAAGCATGCTAGACCATTTGCCTTCAATGCTCACTACATTGTAAGGAAAGACAAGAGTGGCAAGGTCAAGGTTAGCTTCATGGGGCCGCCCAACAAGCAAAGGCCAAAGAAGATTTGGGTGCCAAAGCAACTAGTAGAGAAGGTCAAGTGCCCTAAGCAAATGTGGGTCCCTAAATCTCAAGCTTGATCTCTTGTGTGTGTAGGTGAACTACAAGACCGGTGGATCACATTGGGTAATTGATAGTGGTTGCACTCAACATATGATCGGAGATCCCCGGATGTTCACCTCTCTTGATGAAGATGTTGACAACCAAGAGAAGATCACAATTGGTGACAATTCAAAAGGTAAGGTCCAGGGACTAGGAAAGGTTGCTATATCAAATGACAACTCCATCACCAATGTGCTCTATGTGCAATCATTAGGTTTCAATTTGCTCTTGGTTGGACAACTTTGTGATCTTGGTTTTGAATGCTTATTCAAGAAGAAAGAAGTAATTGTGACCAAGGAGGATGATAATGAAATGGTATTCAAAGGCTTCCGACACAACAACTTATATGTAGTTGATTTCTCATCCGATGAAGTTGATGTCAAGACTTGCTTATTCACCAGGACCTCACTTGGTTTGTTGTGGCATAGAAGTTTAGCACATGTTGGAATGGGCACACTCAAGAAGTTGATGAAGAAAGAATTGATTAGAGGCTTGAAGGATGTGACATTTGAAAAAGACAAGCTTTGTAGTGCATGTCAAGCCAGCAAGCAAGTTGCAAACACTCATCCAACCAAGGCCTATCTCTCTACTTCAAGAGTGCTTGAGCTACTCCACATGGATTTATTTGGACCTACCACATATGCTAGTCTTGGAGGCAACAAATATTGCTTGGTCATAGTTGATGATTACTCCCGGTACACTTGGACATTCTTCTTGCAAGACAAGGCCGAAGTTGCATCCATATTCAAGAAGTTTGCAAAGAATGCCCAAAATCAATTTGATGTCAAGATCAAGAAGATTAGGAGTGATAATGGCAAAGAGTTTGACAACACCAACATTGATGAATATTGTGATGAAGTTGGAATCAAACAAGAGTTCTCCTCAACATACACACCACTACAAAATGGGGTTGTAGAAAGAAAGAACCGGACATTGATCACCTTGGCAAGAACAATGCTAGATGAGTACAACACTTCGGAGAAGATGTGGGCCGAGGCAATCAACACCGCATGCTATGCATCAAACCGGCTCTTTCCTCACAAGTTCCTAGAGAAGACACCATATGAGTTGCTCAATGGGAAGAAGCCCGATGTCTCATTCTTTAGAGTGTTTGGGTGCAAGTGCTACATCTACAAGAAGCGCCAACACTTGGGCAAGTTCCAAAGAAGATGTGACATTGGCTACTTGGTTGGCTGTTCATCAAAGTCCAAGGCATATAGGGTCTTTAACCATGCCACAAACATGGTTGAAGAAACATTTGATGTTGAATTTGATGAAACTAATGGCTCTCAAGGAGCAAGTGATAATCTTGATGATGTAGGTGGTGAACCATTGAGGGATGCCATGAAGAACATTCCGGTGGGAGACATCAAGCCAAAAGAAGATGATGATGTGCAAGTCATTGAGCCACCATCCACCTCACATATACCACAAGATGAAGACAAGGATGTGAGAGATGCTTATGAAGACACTCAAGTCACTCATGAGCAAGCGGTGGCACAAGCACAAGATGTTGATGCTCCCCAAGCAACCCCTCAAGTGGCGCCAAGAAGATCATCACATCTCCTCCAAGATCACTCTCAAGATCTCATCATCGGGAGTCCATCACGTGGTGTAACTACGCTCTAGACATGCTTTATTTATTGAACATCATGCTTTTGTGTCTCTTGAAGATGAACCAAAGACTATAGAGGAAGCTCTTCGTGATGCGGATTAGATCATTGCCATGCAAGAGGAGTTGAACAACTTCTCTCGCAACCAAGTGTGGACACTTGAAGAGCGACCCAAAGATGCAAGAGTGATTGGAACAAAGTGGGTTTTCCAGAACAAGAAGGATGATCAAGGCAAAGTGGTGCGCAACAAGGCAATGCTCGTGGCAAAAGGCTTTTCACAAGTGGAAGGTCTTGACTTCGGTGAAACCTTTGCACCGGTGGCAAGACTTGAAGCAATCCGTATCCTACTTGCATATGCATCTAGTCATGCTATCAAGTTATTTCAAATGGATGTGAAAAGTGCTTTTTTGAATGGTTATATTAATGAGCTTGTCTATGTTGAGCAACCCCTGGTTTTGAAGACCCTAGGTACCCCAAGCATGTCTATTGGTTGTCCAAGGCTCTCTATGGTCTCAAGCAAGCTCCTAGAGCTTGGTATGAGAGGCTTAGGGACTTCCTCATTGAGAAGGGCTTTAAGATTCGGAAAGTTGACACAACATTCTTCACCAAGAAAATGAATGGGGAAATCTTCATTTGTCAAGTTTATGTTGATGATATTATTTTTTGCTCTACTAATGAAGATTTTTACAAGGAATTTGGTGATTTGATGTCCAAGGAGTTTGAGATGTCCATGATTGGCGAACTATCCTTCTTCCTAGGATTTCAAGTCAAGCAAATGAAGGAAAGGGTCTTCATCTCTCAAGAGAAGTACACTCAAGATCTTCTCAAGAGGTTCAAGATGATGAATTGCAAGCCAATCAAGACTCCCATGGCATCAAATGGGCATCTCAACTTAGATGAGGGAGGTAACCCAATTGACAAGACTCTCTATCATTCCATGATAGGAAGTCTACTCTACCTCACCGCATCTAGGCCCGATATCATGTTTAGTGTGTGTATGTGTGCTGATATCAAGCAATGCCTATGGAATCTCACTTGATTGTCGTCAAGAGAATTCTTAGGTATCTAAAATACACACCTTGCCTAGGTTTGTGGTATCCCAAAGGTGCAAGATTCCAACTTGTAGGCTATTCCAATTTGGATTATGCCGAGTGTCGGATTGATAGAAAAAGCACATCCGGAGGGTGCCACTTCCTAGGTAGATCACTTGTCTCTTGGATGTCAAAGAAACAAAATAGTGTTGCTTTGTCAACGGCCGAGGCGGAATACATTGCCGCCGGTGCTTGTTGTGCACAAATACTCTACATGAAACAAACTTTGCTAGACTATGAAGTAGTACTAGACAAAGTACCTTTATTGTGTGACAATGAAAGTGCCGTAATACTTGCTAACAACCCGGTTCAACACACCCGCACAAAACATATTGACATTCGCCACCACTTCCTTAGGGATCATGTTGCTAAAGGTGACATATCTCTAGAGAATGTGGGAACGGAAAATCAATTGGCGGATATCTTCACAAAACCCCTAGATGAAGCTAGGTTTTGTATGTTGAGAAATGAACTTATTGTGCTTGATCTCTCTAACTTCACTAAAAAATGAAGTTGTGTGTTGAACTTGTAAATAGTTTTTGTTTTGCATATCATGGATACCAAAACTAAAATACAAAAAGAATTGTGTGTAGGGCTTGTCTAACATGGTTAAGATAACCCCCTTGTGTGTGTGAAAAAGCTTAACCTTGGATCAAACTTGACAAGCATTAGTTTACTTTAAAGTATTGCATTTCACCTCATATCATTTGAATGCTTGTTAGTTAACCATTTCTCTTTGGTTATGCTTTGAGCATCCGCTCTGTTCGTCCATAGATAGGGGGAGCATTCAAAGCTCACTTGGATTTAAACCCCTAGCTTTATGGCCATACGATGCTCCTCGGTTCTTTTCACATGACTATTTTTATAAAAACTACTAAGCCTAAGGCTAAATACTTGTGAAAATTTGAGGGTTTGAGAGAGGTTACTCATACTAGTTCCAACCAGTGTTTATTTGAGTCTTCTTGAAGTTGGAACTTGGTTGGGTAAAAATCGGACGAGGTTCTTAGTTGAAAAAAGTGCCAGAGGTGCACCGGACGCTGCTTCGGTGCGTCCGGTGTGGTGAGTCTGTTGGACAGCACTCACCGGACGCAGGAACAGTGTCCCAGCAGCATCCGGTGAGGTGCGTCTGGTGTTTCGCCCGGCATGCCCTAGGGCACTGGACGCTTAGGCCAGCGTCCGGTGGCCATCGTCTGGTGCTCGGCCGAATTAAAACAATCTCTCTGTTTTAGTCTGGTGGTCACCGGACGCGTCCGGTGCCATATAAAGAGCATCCGGTGACCCTGCGACAGGTGCATATAACCCCGAGATCCGCATCTGTTTCGTCAGTTCTTCTCTCTCCCAACGACTTCGCCCAGCCCGCAGCGCACCCCCGTGCCCTAGCTGCCTGCAAGTCGCCACCGCCGGTGAAGAGGTTTTTCCCCGTGGATTTTTCTTCCCCACAGCCAGATCTCTTCCCAAGGCGTCCTCCTTTCCTCTCCTCATGCCAGGATCCTTCTTCTCTCGAGGTTTCTAATTTTTGAGGTGAGACTGAACTCCCCTGCCCTTAAGGTGTTTGGTTTAATGCCTAAACGAATTTGAATGTTGTTTTTGACAATGTTCCCCTTCGTTTACCCTTCATAGCACCTTGAGGAGTTGACTCGCGTTCCCCAACGGATTCTGATTGAGATCTTTCATCCGGAACACGTCTCGTCGCCCGATCGTAAGCCGTTTGCGCCCGTTCTTTATCTAATCTTGCGTTCTATAGGGTCTTCTCACCTCTTGCTATTATGTTTGCTTATGTATACCCTATATATTCCATCTCTTGCAGCACGTTGATCTATTGTGACAGTTTGGCAGCGATAGCCAACTCAGGGCCAAGCCCGTGGGTACGAATTGAGGCCAAGCATCTTGAGTGATAGTTGGTCAGTTGTCGGTAGTGTTTTAGGGATAGTTTCTTGCAATGGCACGTTGCAAGATTGTCAGTGGTCCGGCAACCAGCTCAGGGGGTTCTCAGGGGGTCCTCCCCGTCGCCTGTCAGCGGCAGAGAAGGGAAAAGGCAAAAAGCTTGCCACCAAGAAAAGGAAGACTAGTGACATAGAGGCAAAGGTGGCCGAGGCAGTAGCAGCAGCAGCTGTGGCAGTAGAGAGGGGTGGACGCTCAGGTGCCCTGAGGATAGGGGCCGATCTCTCACCACGGCAGAGGCATGCAATTCTTGAGGCTGAGGCTCTACACGGGTCTCCTCCTAGCACTATCATGCTAGGAGGTCAGCGTGTCAGGATTGCAGTCAGAGAGTCAGCTCAGGAGGACCCAGACACCGAGACAGAGGCAGAGGCCTAGGCAGAGGGCCTGACAGAGGCACAACAGCGGGAGCAGCCCATCAGGAGGTCGACTCACGCTCGTACTCAGGCCATCCCTAAACTGATACGCAGGGTCAGTCCACCTCCGCTGCTCGCTCTACTCTAGCTCGTGGCCCTACAACTCCTCATCCAGCACCAGTGAGGATACAAAAGGATTAGACCCAGGTTCCAGCTCGAGAGATCCAGGAGCTACGGTTTGTTCCCTTTCCGACTTTGTTTCCAGCTGCCAGGGATCTGAGAGCCAGTGCCAGGTTCTATATAGTGGTTCACGAGGATATGTACGAGGCACTTGTCCGCTCATAGGCTCAGTTCACGGAGCATAGGGTGCTTGACCTTGAGATACTCGGGAACGTGGTCGGTGCGGACATCAGACAGTACTTCACCTACCTGACCGGTCTTCGAGAGTTACTTGCTTTACCGGGCACTTATTGTGAGGAGTGGGTCCGAGAGTTTTATGCCTCAGTGTGGGTTTCACCAGACCATAGCTATATCAACTACGCACTGGCAGGCACTGACTACGGAGTGACAGCAGAGAGGGCCAGAGAGGTTCTTGGTTTGAGAGCCTATTCCACTCGGATCCATCAGCTTTGCTACGGGAACTTCGAGCCTCCTCGACGTCCTCACGGTGGTGCTCTACCACCAGTTGACTTTGTGGCTCCCTGTTTCCGTCAACCTTTTGTAGAGGGCTCCAGCAGGTCAGTGGGAGACTTGACTCGCCCAGCCAGGATCCTTGACTTTGTGTTGAGGAAGACGCTCTTTCCCAGGACAGGATACAAAGACGGCTTCACCAGGATTCAGCAGTGGTTGGTAGCCCATCTGATCTCGAAGACGCCATTTGACTTGTGGGATTTGATAGTCTTAGAGATTGAGGACACTATTTCAGAGAGTTTCAGGGGTCGGCGTCAGCTGCTGTATGCACACTGGATCACCATGCTCATCCTTCGTGCTAGGCCAGTACCTCTTCCAGCTCACCTGCAGAGAGAGCTGACAGACTCTGACACCGTGTTCCCTCACTATGACCCCCGGCAGATGCAGAGAGCGCATCACGACCTTAGAGCTCCGCCACCTCCTCGTGCACCACGTGGCCAGGTGCCACCACCCTCTCCTAGGGGCACTCGCAGTTCAGGAGTAGTCCCAGAGACTGAGGAGGAGCAGGATATCGCCATTGGGGCGTTTGCAGACGCTGAGGCTAAGGAGGAGTTTGACTTTGCTTCGGACAGCTCAGACAATGATTATCGTCTTCCAGTGTAAGACCTTCCTCCGAGGCTGCACGACCACGAGGCAGGAGGTTCCTCGAGTACTTCAGACCCCGCTCTACTTGCTATTCTAGAGGGGATGAGAGCCGATCAGCGGCGGGCAGCTGAGCAGCAGGCTAGGCGAGACAGGGACCAGGCTGCCACCAATGCAGCCATGCAGGCTAGGTAGGACGAGCTCTAGAGATAGCTTCTGACCTTCCAGGAGCAGCAGCTTGCATTCCAGGCTCAGCAGACGGCGATGATGGCCACTCTTATGGCCGCCTTAGGGATTCAGCTTCCTCAGATACACCTCCCAGGCACTTCGTGAGTCAGGCCTCCTACACCAGTGCCACAGAGTCAGTCCCAGCAGCCGCTTCAGCTCCCTGCTCAGAGTCAGCCCTTCTCGACGCCACAGCACCAGGTTTCACAGGGTGCTATCTCGTCTGGCTTGGAGCAGGTGCCTCAGTTCACGCCTCTACGCTCAGGATTTACACCTCAGTCAGCGACAGCGTCCCAGCTTGTGTTGGATTCGTCGGCAGGCCAGCACCTCAGTTTCTCTTACAGTGATCTGACTGGTGACCCTACGCCTCCACCTCTGCAGGCTCCTGTAGCCTTTACGGTCCCAGTTACCACCACTAAGTGCCTGTCGTCGTCAGTTGCTTCGTCTGAGCAGCTTGCACCTTCCTCTACCGTACGAGAGACGTCAGCTACAGCGACAGAGTCTGTGCTAGCTTCGTCAGCAGGACTTGAGCAGCCAGCACAGCCCGTGATGGATTCAGAGCCCATAGATCCGACCTAGACTGCTTCTCCAGTACGTGCAGCTTCAGAGGATCACTCTATCTCCTCCGACTCGACGGCCGATGGATCAGATGATACAGCACAGTTTCAGGTCGTGCCGAGGGACTCCACTGCTCCGCCTCCACCTCCTTCGTCTTAGGTTTTTGGCGCTTGATGCCAAAGGGGGAGAGAGTTGAGAGTATGAGAGTTAGGAGGAGCTGAGCTAGAGCTAGAGCTAGAGTGGGCTTTGTTCTTTTGATATACTTTTGTGTGCTACTCTGCCATGCATCATGTTTACGTTTTTGCATTGCATTTGTGTGAGATACTCTTGTGAGATACCTTTATGGTTGTGAGACATGACTTATGCTTATCTGTGATATTTTTATGTCATGTCTTTGGCTCATATTACTTTGCTTTAGCGTTTTTACTCCGATGTACTATAAGCCTTATATGTTTATATCCTATTGTATACATCTCACATATTTGGATGCAAGATGATAGACTTGATTAATATAAGCATGCCTAATCCTTTTTGTTCTTATTGTCTCATGCTGATAGAAACCAAGTCAATTGAAAACCTCATTCTCTTTCCTACTTGAGGTTATTGTCATCAATCACCAAAAAGGGGGAGATTGAAAGAGCATCTAGGCCCCTAATGATTTTGGTGATTAATGACAATGTTGATTATTGTGACTAACGTGTGTTTTGCAGAGGCAAAGTCATTAGTGAGGTCATGGTAATAGGTACTCGATGAACAGGGACGTACATGCCTACTTAATAGTGGAAATCGTTTCGGTTTTCAAAGGATGGATGGACATTGTCAAGACTAGACTAGGTCTAAGTGCCATATGGTGAACAAGGGCACTTAGAATAGGTTAGGACTTTGTTTTCCTTTGACCATACTATTAAGAGGGGTTTTGATCTAGTATCTTGACTTAGGCAAGGCTTTAGGTTTAGGTGTGGTGCACACTTGGTAAACCTAGCACTAGGAATCTCAGAGATAGTCCTTAGATCGAGAGGAACCAACTTCATTTTGGAACGATCGCGTTTCGACGAAGTTAGGGTGCCTAAGTAGGCATCGGACGCTCTGTGAATGCGTCCGGTGAGGTCCTTAGCCATTGGAGAGCTTCGGTGCCTAGGGTTAGTCACCAGACGGTGGCACCGGACTCACCGGGCAGCGTCTGGTCCCATACTCAGGGAGGTTGTAAACCTACCCCGAGCACCGGACGCACCGGGTAGCGTCCGGTCTTAAACTCAGGGAGCTTATAAAACTCCCCAGAGCACCGGACGCTGCCACCGTACGCTGGGAAGTAGCATCCGGTGACCTGTCAGACGTAGGTACAGTTAGCCGTTGGATGTCACCGGACGCTCGGTGCAGAGCGTCCGGTGCAACATCAACAGCGTCCGGTGACTCCGTTTTCAGTGGAAAAAGGTTGGTTGACCTTTGGACTTCGTGGGGGTGTATTTATACTCCTCCACATCGTCCATGAGAGCTCTCTTGCCCATTTGAACATCAGAGAAACTTGTTTTGGAGCAAGAGAGTAGCAAGAGCCTAGAGAGGATTGAGATTTGAGTGATTTCTTGTGAGAATCCTTCTCTAGTTGAATTCCAAGAGTCAAGTGTGCATCCACCACTCTCTAGTGCCTTGTTTGTGTCAAGTGAGAGTTCTTTGCTTGTTACTCTTGGTGATCACCATCACCTAGACGGTTCGGTGGTGATTGGACGCATGAAGACCGCCCGGAGTTCTTGTGGGTGGCTCGTGTCATGCTTGTGAGCGGTTTTGGGCGATTCACCGCGACGGAGTGTCGAAGAATCAGCCTGTAGAGAGCACTTGGTCCTTGCGCAGACCAAGGGGGAGCAAGACCCTTGCGCGGGTGCTCCAACGAGGACTAGTGGAGAGTGGCGACTCTCCGATAGCTCGGCAAAACATCACCGAGCACTTTCTTCCACTACTCCTTTACCTTCTAGTGTTTACTTTGTGCTTTTACATTCTTAGAATTGCCATGCTAGAATAGGATTGGAACTAGGTTGCGAAACTTTTATACGGTAGCTCTCTAGTCACACTAGGCACAAGGGGTTGAATGGGAGCTTATAGGTTGCTTAAATTTTTAGAGAAGCCCAATTCACCCCCCCTCTTGGGCATCTTGATCCTTTCAATATAGAATCTTGCTTCGGTCCGTTTGTAGACATTGTATGTTTTAGTGCAAGATCGGTGCACAGTTTGGGCCAAATGCACCATAGTCTAAGAAACCATTTTGGATGCACTATTTGGTACTCCTAGGTGAAGAGGCTCAAGTGGAAGCCTAGTTCGGTCACTTTGGAGATAGTGCTAATCCTTATGCAAGGTAGGTGCATGGTTTGCATGGAACATATTATATGCTTGGAAATCAATTTGGATGCACCCGATGGAACTCCTTGATGACGTGTGTCATATGGAATCTCGCTTCGGTTCATTTGGAGACATTGTTAGTTTTGATGCAAGATAGGTGCACACTTTGCACCTAATGCACCATAGTCTAAGCAACCATTTTGGATGCTCTTGTTGGTACTCCTAGGTGAAGGATCTCAAGTTGATGCTTGGTTCGGTCTGTTTGGAGATAGTGCTAATCTTGATGCAAGATAGGTGCACGGTTTGCATGGAACATACCAAATGCTTGGAAATCAATCTCGAGGCACATGATGGAACTCCTAGATGACGTGTGCCATACGAAATCTTGCTTAGAGACAGTGTTAGTTTCGGTGCAAGATAGGTGCACAGTTTGCACCTGATGCACCAAAGGATAAGAAACCATTTTGGACGCACCCGATGGTACTCCAAGGTCAAGGGGCTCAAGTGACAGCTCGGTTTGGTCTGTTTGGAGATAGTGCTAATCTTGATGCAAGATAGATGCACGGTTTGCATGGAACATATGATATGCTCAGAAATCAATTAGGACGCACCTGATATAACTCCTTGATATAACCCCTATACCCTTACGGCTAGACTTGGGCCAGGAGGCTTGGCCCATCACGAGACAGTTGAGGCTTGATCTAATTGCTCGGAGTTTCACGCAAGGAAGCAAGACGTGGAGATCAAGCAAGATTCTAGTCGGTTAGAATAGGAATTGATATCGTGTTATCTATGGCAGTTGTAACCGACTAGGATTAGTTTCCAGATCTGTAACCCTGCCCTTTGGACTATATAAAGAGAGGCAAGGGACCCGCCTAGACATCTCATCTCAACTCAACACAATCCACAACAATACAATCAGACGCAAGACATAGGTATTACGCGCACACGGCGGCCGAACCTGGATAGAAACCTTGTCCGTATCTTGCGCCACCATCAAGTTCGTAGCTTGCGCACCTTTTTGCCGATAAACTACTACCATGGGTATACCCCAAGGTAGACTGCTGACTAGCTTTCGTCGACAGTGGCGCGCCAGGTAGGGGTTGTGCGTACAGCTCTCCCGACGAACAAGATGGTCATCGTTCCAGCTTCTGCGGCCGTGGCTTAAGGTCTCACGTTCACCGTTGGACAGATCACTTGGACAACTCACGGCGGTAGCCTTACGACCACGACTCCGGAGGAAATCCGGATCCAATCTGGGACAGTAGAGGCGTGGACTCCGATCACGCCGACTCCGAGAACCCGACCTTCGCTCCCTCACTATAGGGCAAAGCGAGTCGACAACTTGGATCTTCTTCAAGCCCTCGATCGCGCCGACCACAAGCTTCTCGAAGCCTCCAACCTGGTGGATTCGATTCCACGCAAGCCTGATTAGGCGGTAACAACAAATTTTTTCGACTCCCGTTGACTAACTCGTGCCTCCATGCACGAACGACTGGGGACGTCCCTGACGATAACATCGACCACCACGGGACGAACCGTCAAGCTCAAGACAGCCTCCCCTGACCAGAATTGCCCTTATGGTCTGAGCAACGCGACTGGTCAGTTTTCACGGCATACCCAATCTCTATTCGGGAAGGCAGGCTTGTTGCTGAGCCAAAACAGGCAAACAGCCCGTCACTTCGTCAATATGGTCTCCATCTGCACTTTGCCGGAAGACATGTCCAGTAGTACAAGCTCCAGTACAGGATCTGTCCCTACCGAGATTTTACACCCCGAGGACGAAGAATACGATTTAGATCTCCCACCATACCCCACGGGGTTCTCCCACTTCTCAGTCTTTACACCTCGACGAGGAGACTTGGTTCTCAACGTCAGTAATGACGAACCAGTTGTTGACGGTGAAACTGACGAACAGAGACAGCAATGAGAGCAGCGCAACGCCGACCGTGCCCAACGACGAGCAGACGAGGAACGACAGCTTGCCCCACATAATCTTAGCGATGCTTTCGACATGGTTGGAAATCAGCAGGTCTACAAGACACCAAGCGCCAATGTGGCCGTCTCCATGGCAAACTTAGATCGCTTTCTCGATACTCCGGAATATCAGGACATTCGAACCAACATACGGGCGCTTCTGATTGCGGCCATGGGTCAGACCGCTACTCTGCTCAAAACGGTCCAAGCCGTTTCCTATACGGAGGTCACCTTCGACCAGACTCATCACAGCTGCACCTCACCGCGATCTGGTGGGCACCATCGTAGCCGTTCACCTGTCAATAATCGAAGGAAGGACACCCGTCACGACAATCGTGGTCGGGATGCTGGTAGTTACCACGAACAAAGACGCGGATGTGGTCAGGAGGTGAACCAAGACTGGGATCTACGACACAACATCCCTCCTAAGGATGTCCGTGAACGCATCAACACGCGCATTACGGAACGAGCAGTACACGAAAACGTGCGACGCATCGAGTACGATGCAGCACACGGCCCCCCTGGCCTAAGACATTTCTCGTCACACCTTCGCTAAGTCGTGTGGCCCCACAACTTCAAGCTTGAGAAGCTCAAAAAATACGATGCCAATGAGAATTGTGAAAACTAGATCACTCTTTACGAGATCGCAGTCCGGTCTGTAGCAGGGGACGAGCATGTCACGACCAACTACTTCCTAGTGGTCCTCGACCAAGCCGGCTGTTGACGGTTCTTAAGTATCAATTTTAATTATCAAATAAACAAGAGAAAGGACCAATATGCAACCATCACCTAGAATTAGGGTTTGATCTGACAGAATTCCACGAGTTTTGTTGTTTATCTATTTCTGCAGGGGGTTATCAGGAAATAAGGAAGAAAGGCCCACATGTCAGGATTACATAGAGATATCAACGCACCGCGCAATTTTACATCATCTAGAAGACTCCAGAAGCCACGAGACCGAAGCTGAGGCGAAGTTGGGCCAGGCCCAGGGCGCCCGCCCTGGTAGCCTGGGCGCCCGCCCCCCTGCTGGAGCCAATTCAGGACTCCTTCGCTCAGGATATTCCACCGACCTATTGGATCAAGAAAAACATAGTACCACCTCGGCTATCGACCCAAAAACGCATAGAAGGGGAGGACTATATAAGCGAGGCCCCCCTGGCCCCTGGAGAAGACATGAAGAAATTATCATAGAGACTGAGGGGTGCCCTCGAAGGAAAACCTCTTCTCTAATTAATATTTCTTTTTTAGGCTTAGCAATCAATGTAAGGTAGAAATAGATCTTCTAGTTTCTACTAGATTGAGAGATATAGAGTGGAGGTGTAGAGTGGAGGAAGCCCGGCCTGTCGGTGTCTACTCCAAGCTTGTACCTGCGGGATCAAGTTCTCCTAACCCGAAGCTTGCTCCTAGGATTCTTCAATAATTCGACTTCTAAATTCTAGTAAGTTCTTGTTTATTGTTCTTATGGTTTATGAGTTTACTTTGTAGATCACATCTCGTTAGCAGGAAGGATAGGGTTTATAGGTGCGGGTCGAACATCCTTTGTGGTGTCTAGATTCCGTTAGCCTCCCCATTAGAACAGTAGATCATCCTTACCAAGGTTAGAAGGAGACTACGGTTGCAGTCTTCTCTATTTATCACTCACATCGAAAGACATTCTTTGTGCCTAAAGGGATAGTAGCAATAGATTTGGTTAGTCAGATGCACCCTTTCTCCCAGTGGTAAAAATATAAATACGATACTCTGGAAAACCTCCCGGGTGAAATGCTCACCGATATCCGTGCGCTTGCGGATCATTTCCTTATTGCGTTCCCAAATATCAACAAGCATTTCTGGCGCCGTTGCCGGGGAGAAAGACGGTTTGCTGAGATAACTTTGAGTCTTGCTATTATCTTGTATTATACTTTTATACTTTTATTCTTTTATCTTTTTATCTTTATGGATATCTCAAATTCCATAACTATTATTAAATTCTTTGCACCTTCGGAGACCAGCCATAGACCATGGGAGTCAACACGTCCTGCCCCTAATTATGATCTGTGTCCGGAGTTGATTGCAATAGGTCAAAACCAACCCTTTTCTATAGCCGAGGTCCTATCTTTTAATCAAGAAGATAATGCACTTTTAGCTACACCTAGGGAATCTGTTAATCTTTCTATAAATTCTGGTTTAGACCTAGCCCTACAAGACCATGTTTTTCATAGATATTTTCACATTGGTCTTAATCATATAATCTTTGGTAGAGTCTTTCTTTCTTTATCTATTAGTAAAGGAAGGTATGTCTTCATTCGTAGACATCCTTCTTGCACTAGTCTTCACAGAAAAATCTTAGAGATAGAGAAGGAATCATCTCCCATACAAGGAGAGGAAGTTTCAATAGCCGATTTCCAAACATTCCAATCCCATGATTTGGCTATCCAACCCATCCTTGAGCCTAATAATCTCTACTATGCTCTTTCTCTTGAACCTCCCGATAATCCTATGAATCTCTCTAGACATCCCATGCATAAGAAGGAGGATCGAGGAGAGCAACATCAATGGCTAGAGGGCATTAAAAATTCATGTGCTATCACCACATTTGAGATCTCCAACCCTCTCTTCTTTTCTATTTATAAAAACTTTAAAAGAGCGGTTGTCGATGCATATGTTTATAATAAATATTGCAGATCTCGTCGAGTTAATTGATGGTTTCCCAAGGACAAGCTTAGTGTCCTAAAACAAGCACTTATCAGATTGTAACATGAACTTTTAATTACTTGCATCATTACCTTGTGTATTGAGCATATAAGATAATTGTAGAAATATTCCTTCGGGTATTCTTGTCACTAACCTTTCTAGGATTGGAGCAAGAAGACCGGATGAATGACAAGCGCAAAGTATGCCCAACCAATCAACATGCAACATTGAATTAAATTCATCCAATCTTGAATTTTGCAAAATTCAAGCTTAGGGAGTACTTCACATAACACATCCTTTGCCATGTTGCTATGTTGGTTGTCCTTACCTTTGAGACATGCTCAATTTGTTAAATACTAATCACACTACTTCATCTCCACTTAAGTAGATCTCTATAAATGCCATCACGCTACCTTTGTTTATCCTAGTAAGTGTTAGTTTGGAAGTACTGCACATACTTCTATTGGCTTTTAAATTAAGCATGTTGCTTAGGTTAAACAGCCTTCCTTAATCTGATGAGACATGGAGTCTAGTTCGGTTATCGAACTAAAAATTGCTTGTGTAGACATTGGTATATTTTGTGGGACTAACCCCTGCAGGAAAACTTTCAATATCAACCTGGGAAGTCCTGAGATAAAATCACATTGGAGATAAAGAAAGTGACACATGAAGTTTAACAATTTGCATAAGAAAGACGTAGCTCATAAGAGATGATCCATGGAGGGAGCCACAAACACGATGCACAACCGCTAGAAAGGAAAGCTTCTACAAGGTGATACTGTACCATCACTCTTCAAAGGTAACATCTTAAGGTACTTGACTATCCTTTTATAAGTTTCTCCTTGTGGCGTTCACATAAATAAAGAGACAAACATGTATGATTTATAACTCTAAATTAACCAACCTAACTGATTCAACATGTTTAGTCCCTTAATCTTTGTTCTTAGTACTGCCTTCGTAATCCCACGCTCCTAAACATATAAGCTAATATGTTGCACATTCAATCTTTGGAAGATAAAAACAAAACATAAATATAGATAGATTATCTTTCCATTAGGTTGAGCCATCTGATCTAACAAATGTTTTAAATGCTACACTCATGATCCATCAACTTTGTCTTGCTCACTATGCTTAAGGTTAGAAAAGAACAAATACACTTTTGGTTCTGTTGGTGTTTTCCACCAACAGAGCCCATGCACTTGATCTCTGCCTTGTCTCTATGAGCAGGACACATTTTGAGAAACGTGAAGGCGTTTTACAACTCCCAGATTCCATTAAGTGAAGAACCAGGATCTACGAGCACAAACACAATGGAGATCAGACACTTAGTGATGAGGACATCCCTAGCATTCATTCATCTTCAAATGAAACTCCACTTGATATAAGTGGTCCAATTACAAGAAGTAGAGCTAAACAATTGGAGAAGGAAATTCATTCTCAGGTGAACGCTAACCTTATGTTTAATAATCAGTTTATGTTGAATGATCCTATACTTTTGAGTTCTTGTTTCAATGTCCTTAGGAATGATGGAGGGTATGAACCAGCATGGGATGAAGATGGATTCAAGCCTTTGGACATCTGAACCAAGAAGCCTATCGTGTGCATAAATAAAATGGTGATTCATTACTTCTGCATGAGAAGGCAACCAGAAGCTAGATGGCTGACCCATGGTACAAATTCCAAGCATCACCACGGACAGAATACAAGGAGTTACGTGGCATTCTACAGATGGATGAAAGCATCTTTAAGTCTATGTTGCAGCCCATCAAACAGTTCATTATTTAGACTTCCCAATAAAGAGTTATGCTCATTTTAGTAACTGCTGCCAGAAGCTGAGAAGACGCGAGAACCAGCCACGAAATCCACTAGTGGATGTGCATGCTGTCATGTATTCAAAGCTGAACGCCCCTATCTATATATATCTCTTGTACTAGACAATGAAAGGACACATCTTGCTTGGTTAAAATTCAGAATACACAAACTCGTGGAGTTTTGTTTATGCGTGAGTCTTGAGAGGCTTGCAAAACTTGTTCTTTCGATTCCTGAGGGAGTTGTAGAACGCCGAACTCCGGTTCATCCAGTTTGTGCCTTCACGTCTATACGGCGTGATTACGTGGGCTGTTCGTCGGTACGTGGAAGGGTGATTGTCTCGGTAGTTCGTCGCGTGGACAGCCTCGCGGTGCACTGCCTCTTCACCAGGTCACGCAGCGACAAGTTATCAAGTTCGCGAATCCTACGAGAAGATCGGGCCACAACGACTTGTCTCACGCTATCCCTAGGCGTGAGCATATCACTTAGTTTCCCAAAGGAAATATTAAAGAACCTCTGTGTCCAAGTTGGTACCTTGTACGCTCCAGCAAACTTCGTGGTGGTAGAGACTGGTACTGAGGAGAGGGCACCCATCATCTTACGGAGGCCATTCCTAAACACCAGAGCTGTCATCTACGCTAATGATGCCAAGATCAGTCTCTACATCAAGGGGAAGAAGGAGACTTTTCTTCAAGAACAAGACTACATAAACTTCAGAGCAATCCCGACATGAACCAAGGAAGAGGACCAACAGGAGGAACAGGAACAAGCAAATGTGGACCGAGTCAGCTAAGATGGTCACTACAGCTCAAGGAGGTCAAGATCGTCGACTCAAGTCACCTTTCTTGATCAAGAAGGACGACCCTGGTGTTCCAATCATCGAGTGCACAACCAATAGATACTCTTTTTAGAAAACACTCTACGACACCGGATCTAACGTCAACATAATGGCCGCAGTCACTTATCAGCTCCTGCATGGAACCATGCCCCTACAACCAATATATATTTAGCTCCAAATGATTTTCAGAACATTGATATGGGAGAAGACGAGTACGATCCACCCATCATCCTTGGAAGACCATTCCTCAACACTATCCAAGTTATCATCTACATTGGAACCGGAGAAGTCCACGTGTATTTCCTCTCTGAGAAGGTACGCCATTACTTTAATGATTCTAACTACATAGTTGAAGATTCTAAGCAGGTCAGGACAAGAAGAAGACGACGCAACCGCAACCAGAGGAGGCAAATCATCAAGGACGGATAGGCAGACTACGAAGGAAAAGTTGTAAGATCAGAAGATGTTGAGTTTAAACAGAATTATCCAAGAGGAGGCTGAAGCACCAAGTCAGGTGTGGAAAATGAAGATAACTATACATGAAGAGGAGGCGCTGCCGGAAGTACCGACTACGCCACCCAACGAACCTCAGGATAATTGAGAAAGAGGAGAGTCCCGTTCGGAGGACTGAAAAACACCGAACGTCTTGCCAAGAGGTAAACTTGGTATTTATCCTTTCCCTTTTAATTATTTCAAGTAGTTCACTTAGTTAATTAAGTTCTAAACAGAAAGTAAAAATGTGAAAAACAGTAAGCCCCATGTGAGGATACGAGTGGCATAAAACCCATAAGTACATTCACTGTGGTGGCATAAAAATAAAATAAAAATATTTTTCTGCTTTATAAAATAAAAATATAAAAACAGGGAGTAATAATTATTATGGAGTCTCAACATGATAAAGGCTAGATATTTATGCTAACACTTAATTATTCCACAAGCTTTGTTGTCTATTTGAGCTCCACAGAATCTTAGAATCAAGAAGACTGGCAGACGGAGGATATTCTAATCGCTGTCACAATGCTGCTGACTTTCAAATACACCTCTGCCACCTGCTAGCTACATCAAGAGAAATTACGTCAAAATTCAGCTTGGGGGAGAGCACCCCCATTTATCTTGATAAGTATTTCTATCTATCTTTATACTTATATTATTTTAGAATATAAATATACATAACTATGAAAAACCAAATAAAGATTTTATGCTTATATATATATGTCTTTTGCTTAGTGTGTTTAATAAATAAATAAAGTGGCTATGCTAATCGGTATCTAAATAAAACTCAAGCATGGAAATAATGAATAGTTGCTCTGCCTAATTTGCACATTTTAAGTTCTCTCTCAAGTTTAGACATAACTGTTATAATTTAAAGCTTGCTCTAGACCTAAACTTATGGGATGAAAACTTGATCTGAAATCTAAGTCGTTAATGGATACGATATGGGAAGGTTGAGTTGCTGTTTATCTGTTTCTAGAGATGCTAGAATTCTGGAGAATTTTATCTTTGGAAATCTTTAAAATGTTGCATGATGAGTTCCTGTATGATGAGAGTTTAAATTCCTACCACAGCCATATATACATGCTTGCTAGACTTCGAGCCACACATTTACTTATTGCTTATGAGCATTGAGTGTGGTCAAGCTGTTTAGACCCTTAGGAGCTTGTCATTAAATCAAGATTCACTTGCACGTTCACTCACACATGCTACTTCTACTCCGGAAGTACCATCCACATATATCCATACATTTCCATCTTCAGAATCACCCAAAAATATTCTACTCCTAATCCGGGAGAGAATAGCCAAAAATAATTTTGTTCTTCCTTGTGTAATAAATGCCTCAAGATCAATAAAGAGTATTATTATTATATCTTGTGTGTCTCTACTTTATTTTTGTGCAAGAAAGCAGAAAACAAGTATGGGGGAGATCCCTCGACATGCTAAACACAATCCGACTACACCACTCCATGATTCAGGTACACACTCTGCACACTTTACTTTACACATATATATATTTTAGATTATGCAGAATATTATTCCCGATATGATAAAATAAAAAGATTAAACTATTTCTAATCATGATTAATCTAAATCTGTGATATTTCCTGAAAACTTGCAAATTATTATAAAATCATTTCAAAACCCTATGTTACTTAAGTCAATATGGAATATGTGATAGTAGAGTATGAGTCTCTTATTCTTGATATCATTGTTGCTTGGAGAATTTATTCCAAAATATTCAAATTCCTAGCTACCATCCTCAGTGTTTTATATGCCTGATAAAACTGAAATATTAAATATGATTATAAAAGCTATCTGCTCTGTATTGAGTTTGTTCAAAATGAGTTAGACCCTTGTTGAGAGATTTATCATGCTCCCAAGATCAAGACACTATTTCAGTAAGATTCACTCTTCCGAAGTATTATTGCATTAGAGGCATGGGCTATGCAAAAATAGAGATATTTCGAGGAAATAAAAAGGAGCAAGTGCTCGACAACCTCGCAGAAAAAATGGACAAGTGTCCGGCAGTAGAATTAGGGGTACCTCGGTATCCACTTAAAAAAAATGATAGCCCATGGTCCCTCTAATAAGCAATATGCCAGCAAGAGATGACAAAGTTTTTAATTTCCAATGTCTTTGATCTAAGAGTATGACATTCCCCTCCTCGGATCCCGTTTTGATCAGGCAATAAATGCAAAGTAAGTATGCTTGAGAATTTTTGCAAAATAAAACAGCCTCAGTGAAATATATAAAAGATAATGAGTGATCTGAGAGAACCTATGAGGATAAAAAGGTATGCTAACTTTCTTTCAAAAATATACAAAAACTCCAAGTGACAGGATTGAGAAGAAAGGATCTTTACTCTTAATCTTATACTTCCCTGACTATGGTACACAGTGGAATTTTTAACACCCTGCAAATTATATAGAGAATGTTTTAAATGTTTATCCCAGATATTGTTCTTAACCATCCTTTTCTCGAGGACGAGTAAAAGCCTAAGTATGGGGGTATCTGTTGACGGTTCTTAAGTATCAATTTTAATTATCAAATAAACAAGAGAAAGGACCAATATGCAACCATCACCTAGAATTAGGGTTTGATCTGACAGAATTCCACGAGTTTTGTTATTTATCTATTTCTGCCGGGGGTTATCAGGAAATAAGGAAGAAAGGCCCACATGTCAGGATTACATAGAGATATCAACGCACCGCGCAATTTTACATCATCTAGAAGACTCCAGAAGCCACGAGACCGAAGCGGAGGCGAAGTTGGGCCAGGCCCAGGGCGCCCGCCCTGGTAGCCTGGGCGCCCGCCCCCCTGCTGGAGCCAATTCAGGACTCCTTCGCTCAGGATATTCCACCGACCTATTGGATCAAGAAAAACATAGTACCACCTTGGCTATCGACCCAAAAACGCATAGAAGGGGACGACTATATAAGCGAGGCCCCCTGGCCCCTGGAGAAGACATGAAGAAATTATCATAGAGACTGAGGGGTGCCCTCGAAGGAAAACCTCTTCTCTAATTAATATTTCTTTTTTGGCTTAGCAATCAATGTAAGGTAGAAATAGATCTTCTAGTTTCTACTAGATTGAGAGATATAGAGTGGAGGTGTAGAGTGGAGGAAGCCCGGCCTGTCGGTGTCTACTCCAAGCTTGTACCAGCGGGATCAAGTTCTCCTAACCCGAAGCTTGCTCCTAGGATTCTTCAATAATTCGACTTCTAAATTCTAGTAAGTTCTTGTTTATTGTTCTTATGGTTTATGAGTTTACTTTAATCTCTTCGCGTAGAGTTTAGAGTAATCATTGCTGGCGTAAACGTGGTGTTTAGGCTGGGGTACTCATAGATATTCCCTGACTAGCTGGACCGTGGTAGTAGTGAGGAACGTGACATTTCCGAGCTACCTTTGTAGATCACATCTCGTTAGCAGGAAGGATAGGGTTTATAGGTGCGGGTCGAACATCCTTTGTGGTGTCTAGATTCCGTTAGCCTCCCAATTAGAACAGTAGATCATCCTTACCAAGGTTAGAAGGAGACTACAGTTGCAGTCTTCTCTATTTATCACTCACATCGAAAGACATTCTTTGTGCCTAAAGGGATAGTAGCAATAGATTTGGTTAGTCAGATGCACCCTTTCTCCTAGTGGTAAAAATATAAATACGATACTCTGCAAAACCTCCCGGGTGAAATGCTCACCGATATCCGTGCGCTTGCGGATCATTTCCTTATTGCGTTCCCAAATATCAACACCGGCCACCAATGGCTCCTCGGTCTACCCGAGGACTCTTTTGATTCATGGGAGGAACTGCGCCAGGCTTTTATTGATAATTTCATTGCTACCTGCGAGCAGCCCGGAAACAAATACGATCTTGAGAGGATAAGGGATAGGAAGAATGAGCCCTTGCACGACTACATCCGACGCTTCTCGGATATGCGCCTCAAGATTCCAAAGATTTCTCACGACGAGGCCATATCTGCCTTCATCAAGGGCCTACGCTTCCATGAAGCATTAAGAAGCAAGCTACTACGCAAAAGGCCGACCACAGTCGTTGAGCTCCTCGCCATGACCAAAAACTACGCCGACGCCGATGATGCAGAAAAGCTCATCCGCGAAGATGTAAGACGAGCCAAGCGCCTCCCCGACGAGACGACATCTGTGGGTGTTTCGACAACCGGAATCCCCACCGCGGTGACAACCGTGACCACCGAGAAGGATGGGACAGGCGTCGTGACAATCGTGACGATTTCAGAGGCAAGCGACCTCACGACAACGATCACGAGGTGAACACAGTCAAGCGTCCTAATGGACGACGTGACTACCAGGAAGACTATAACAAGACGCTGAAAGGACCATGCCAACTACACCCCAAGTCCAACTATACGATGGAAGAATGTGTCCTCAAAAGCATCTACACACAGCGGGCTGCTCAAGGGAATACTGCCATGAAAAACGGGAAATAGGACAGACATGGTCAGGAAGACGAAGACGACGACCAGAATAGGGACCCATGGCATCAATATGTCAGTCCCACCGAAGTGGTACACTCCATCTTTGGAGGCAAAGTCTCCATCGAGTCAAAACAAGAAAGAAAACTCCTGAAGAGGGCTTGCCTCAATGTGGACAGCACCGATGGTCTGATCGCTGATCCGAAATTCCCCTCTGGTCGCACCGTGAGATCTCCTTCAACAGGCAGGACCAGTGGGCCGCCATCCCAGAACAAGGGCGCTTCCCACTGATCCTAGACCCATGCATCAACTGCGTTAGGTTCGAGCGCGTGCTTGTGTACAGGGGTAGCTCCATCGATATCCTTTTCCGCAACAGCTTGCCTGCTCTCAAGCTAACTCCGGCGCAGTTGAAACCGTATGACACTTAGTTCTGGGGCGTCCTGCCGGGTCAAAGTTCAGTACCCCTTGGCCAGATAACGCTGCCCGTCCAGCTCGGAACGCCAGACCACTTCCGCACAGATTTCGTTAACTTTGTGGTCGCCGACTTCAACGGGACTTACCACGCAATCCTAGGCCACCCTTCGCTTACCAAGTTCATGGCAGTTCCACACTACTCGTACCTGGTCCTCAAGATGCCGACCGAGAAGGGTGTCTTAACCGTCAGAGGCAACGTCTACACCGCATACACTTGCGAAGAGGAAAGCTTCAATATCACCGAGGCAATCGACCTCTCGATTCGCTTGGCAGAAACTGTAGCACAAGCCATGCAAGTTCCACCCGACCAGCTCCAACTACCCGAGCAGGAGACTCCAAGGAAAAGCTCCAAGTCCAAAGAGCACAAGGAAGTACAACTGGTCAACGGCAGCCCAGAGAAGACAGCTCTCATCGGAGCCAATGTGGACGCCAAATAGGAAGATGCTCTCGTCAGGTTTCTAAGGCACAACGTAAGCGTTTTCGCATGGAAACCCGCAGACATGCCCGGCGTCCCACGAAACCTGATCGAGCACTCCTGAAACATCTCGAAGACCGCAAGACCTATCAAGCAGAAACTACGACGGTTCGCTCATGATAAAAAGGAGGCTATTAGGACAGAGATTACACGACTTTTAGCAGCTGGATTTATTAAAGAAGTGTATCATCCCGATTGGCTCGCCAATCCAGTTCTTGTAAGAAAAAAGAATAATGAATGGAGAATGTGTGTTGATTACACTGATCTCAATAAACACTGTCCTAAAGATCCTTTTGGTCTCCCCCGTATCGACGAGGTGGTCGATTCAACGGCTGGATGCGAACTACTCTCTTTCCTCGACTATTACTCTGGTTACCACCAGATCTCGCTAAAAGAAGGCGACCAGATCAAAACTTCCTTCATCACTCCCTTTGGCGCGTACTGCTACACCACTATGTCCTTCGGACTAAAAAACGCCGGAGCCACCTATCAACGCGCTATTCAGCAATGCCTCCACGACGAGATTCGAGATGACCTCGTCGAGGCTTACGTCGACGACATTGTCGTCAAAACTAGGGACGCAAGCACCCTGATCGACAACTTGGACCGCACTTTTAAAGCGCTAAATAAATATAAGTGGAAGCTCAACCCCAAAAAGTGCATTTTCGGGGTCCCTTCTGGTCTACTGCTCGGTAACGTCGTCAGCCACGATGGCATAAGGCCGAACCCCTCAAAGGTCAAGGCGGTGCTCGATATGCGACCACCCAAGAACGTCAAAGACATTCAAAAGCTCACGCGGTGCATGGCTGCTCTTAGCCGGTTTATCTCTAGGCTGGGGGAAAAAGGGCTTCCCTTTTTCAAACTTTTAAAAGCATTGGAAAAATTCTCCTAGACAGAAGAGAATAACGTTGCGTTCACCCAGCTCAAAACTTTCCTCACCTCACCACCCATCCTCACCTCACCTCAACCTAACGAGGACCTGCTCCTTTATATAGCAGCAACTGATCGGGTCGTCTCCACCGCACTCATGGTCGAGCGAGACGAACCAGGCCACGTCTACAAAGTCCAGAGGCCAGTATACTTCATAAGCGAAGTCCTAAACGAATCCAAGACCAGGTATCCTCAGATACAAAAGATAATCTACGCCATCTTAATCACCTCAAGAAAGCTAAAGCACTATTTCGACGGCCATCGGGTTTTAGTTACTACTAGTTTTCCTTTGGGGGACATTTTACGCAACAAGGACGCCAATAGCAGAATTGTAAAGTGGGCAATGGAGTTATGCCCATTTTCTTTGGATTTCCAGAGTTGCACTACCGTCAAGTCTCAAGCCCTGGTCGACTTCATTGCGGAATGGACGGATCTCAACGAACCACCCTCTCTAGATGTCTTCGATCACTGGTCAATGTTCTTCGACGGGTCCTTAAACATCAATGGAGCCGGTGCTGGAATACTTTTCGTTTCACCAAACAAGGACAAACTTCGCTACGTCCTTAGGATCCTCTTTCCAGCATCTAACAACGTCGCCTAATACGAAGCATGCTTGCATGGCATCCGATTGGCTGTCGAACTGGGAGTCTAACGCCTTTACGTCTACGGTGACTCTGCCCTGGTCATCAACGAGCTAAATAAGGAGTGGGACACAACTCACGAGAAGATGGACCTCTAGTGCAAAGAAATCAGGAGGTGGGAATCAAATTTTTACAGCATAGAATACATCTACGTGGTCCGGGACAGGAATCAAGCAGCAGATGCGCTGTCAAAGATAGGATCATCCTGGGCCCAGATTCCGCAAGGTGTTATCATTCAGGACATTCACATGCCAAGCGTCGGGACGGACCTGGTCGACAAGTAACCCAACGAGACAATGCTCGTAGGGGACGCCACTCTCACAACCAGCGGCCATGACTGGCGCACTCCTTTCGTCAAATATCTCTTGGACGGTTTGGGACTTCAAGACAAAACAGAGAACGAGCGTCTTATCCGGTGATCTAAAAATTACCTACTGGTCGATGACAAACTTATGCATAAGAACGCAAACTCAGAAGTCTTGTTGAAATGCATATCCCAAGACGATGGCATCAAGCTACTAGATGACATACATGCTGGGTCCTGTGGCAACCACGCCGCCTCTAGAACACTGGTCGGGAAGGCCTTCCGAGCAGGTTTTTACTGGCCAACCGTAGTCGTCGACGCTGAGAAACTGTTCCGACATTGTGAAGGATGCCAGTTCTTCACCAAGCGGACCCACGTACCTGCTCATGAGATCCAGACGATTCCGTCGTCTTGGCCATTTGCCTGTTGGGGCCTTGACATGATCGGGCCATTCAAACCGGCTCCCGGCAATTTCAAATTCATGTTCGTGCTAATCGACAAGTCTCGAAGTGGATCGAGTACATGCCACTGGTCAAAGCGACTTCTGAGAAGGCTGTGGAATTCCTCAATCAAATCATACATAGATTCGGGGTTCCCAACAGCATAATCACCGACCTGGGCACTCAGTTTACCGGCACTACATTCTAGGACTTCTGTGATGACAGAGGCATAGTCATAAAGTATGTGTCGGTAGCCCATCCGCGAGCCAACGGTCAAGTCGAGCGAGCAAATGGAATGATTATTGATGCTTTAAAGAAAAGGTTGTACACGGAAAACGACAGGGCAGCATGGTGGTGGATGAAAGAGTTACCGACTGTGGTGTGGGGTCTTCGAACACAGCCTAGTCGGAATACGGGTGCATCCCCCTATTTTATGGTTTATGGGGCCGAGGCAGTGCTCCCCTCGGATGTAGCCTTTGGATCTCCAAGAGTCGAATATTTTGACCAGTCTTCAGCAGACTTCACTAGAGAACTCGAAATCAACTGCATAGAAGAAAGATGCCTGACTTCCTACCTTCGGACAGCAAAGTATCTCGAGGCCATTAGGTGATACCACAATAAGAACGTCAAAGACCGCTCCTACATGGTCGGTGATGTGGTACTCAAATGGAAAACAAGCCAGGAGGGAATGCACAAGTTATCTACACCCTGGGAGGGACCTTTTGTGGTCGCCGAAGTTACACGCCCTTCATCTTACACACTGGCGTACCTAGATGGAACACGCTTGCCCAACTCCTGGCACATAGACAAACTACTATGCTTCTATCCTTAAAGTTTCAGTAACTTTCTACTTGTAAATCTTTTTTGATGAATAATAATACTTCTTGCCTTTTTTGCTATATACTTTTACATACGCAGATTACTCGACAAGTGCTCCAATAACTTTCTTTGACAAACTCCTCGAGGGCAGTCAACATTATTCTGTGATACATCACTGAAGCAAAATTTATTCATAGCGCTCAAAAACCATGGTTCTCAAAATTTGGACTTTATTACAAACTTTATATACAAAGTTTACAATAAACACCCCTTTGGGCGGCTTTTGGTCTATTCCTACAGACTACTCTATAAACCTACTATTCGGGCTGATCACCCGCACGACTGTCTTGTTCCGCCAAAGAGGTCGGGGCCGCCGGCACCTGATAGGTTGAGACCGCAGGCGTCGACCGCCCATCTCCTGCAATCGACGCCCCCGACAACTCCCTTGCTGACCTGTCTGATCCTAGCTGATTGGGGGGGGGTTGATGTCCCGCAGAGGTTTATATTGCCGATCACCATCGACGATAGGTCGAGCAGACTGACGCGAATGTCATCTGCCTCCTTCGGACCAACCTCCTTGGGATATCCCCTCTCTAGCCGTGACAGACCGACCAAGGGGTAGTGGGCGCGTACCATGCTGAGGACGTGCGCTCTGGCAAACTCCCCGGCATCCTTGACGAACTGCTGAAGCCAGCCCCATGCTTGCTGTGCCTTCTCGACCGGGGTCAGTTTTGGTGCGCGGGGCTGGTCCTCGGGGAGCTCGGGGCTGATCAGGTCAAGGACCGGGGCAACTCCTTTCTAGATTTTGATGCAGTTCGTCTTCCAGGAGTCTCGTTCCTTGACCAGCTCATCAAGATGCTTCTTAGTATTGGCTTTAAGCACTGTGGTAGAGATTTCAAGAAAAACCAAGAACAAAGTCAGCAGCACACTACGGAAATATAAAAGAAGGAAAAGAGAACTGCAAGGTCGAAAAGGACAAAACAACTCTTACCAGCCAGCTCACGATTCTTGTTTTTTAGCTCCTCGCCAACTTTGCGCCCGGTCTCCAGTGCACTGGCACGCTCCTGGTCGAGCTGGTCCCTCTCTTTTCGGAGACGCTCGATCTCCTCCAGACCTGAGGCAACAATTCTTTGTCATCAAAACCGACCATGCGGTTAATTACAACTGCTCGGACCACTTGACTTACCTTTCTTCTCATGATCCTTGTCGGCTAGTCGCCGATTTAGGTCCAGCAAACGCTCCTCTTGAGCCGCCTTCTCAGACGCCTCCCTTTCGGCCTCCAGTCGAAGGCGGTCCACCTCTGCGGTCAAGGCCTTGTTCTCGGCAACCACACCTTCGATTTGGTGGAAGCACCTTTTTCGGTACTTCGCCGTTTTCATTGCACCCTGCAAGAAATATACATATTACGTAGTGAACAAGCAACAGTATATACATACTCCAGCAGAACATAAGACCACCCACATTAACTTCATCAACGAGCCATTTAGCAGCGTGCTCTACCCTCGCCGCCTCCTCGGTCTCGGCGATCTCCTTGTGGCTGGCCCAGTGGTCCCCACGCTGGCGCCACACGTAAACATGTTGGCGACCATCGTGGGGGCGCCCCTGAATTTCCTCCACTTCGTCATCGGAGGCCGCCTGGGCCTCCTCGCCTTCCGCGCTACCCCCAGCCACGGTAACGGGTATCATAGGATCCTTACCCCGGCTAGGGGAGCCCTCCGGTGTAGAAGCCCCCGCTGGGGCTGGAGTTGGGGCCCTCACTTCTTCAGATGGAGGGGGAGTCGAGACTTTGTCTCCCTCCTCTGCAACACTGCTCAGGGGAGGCGTCCCTACGGCCTCATCACCCATTGTCGGGGTACTCGCCCCGACCTTAACTTGAGCTAGGTCCTCCTCGGCAGTCTCTGCCACGGTCATAGCCGCGGGCGGTCTGCTCGGCGGCATTTTCTTCGGCAACTGCTGGCTCGGCCGTTCTCTGGCCGGCAACATTGCCCGAATCAACATCTGAGGCCGCACTAACAAAGAAGAGATAATGCCAATTACCATAACAACATTAAACTTCATAAAAAACAAAGAGAGCGTAGGCGACATGTTTTCAAACTTATAGGTTGGAGCTCCGGTGCGTCGCCATGAAGAACCTTCTCCTATTCCTTCCAGCCGTCGTTGCTGCCTCTACTCCTCCAAGACGTATTGGCTCGACGTGCGCGGCAGGCGGATCACTGGTTACCCGACCAGTGTCGATCGGCATGACGTCAGGGCGGCTCCGCGGTCTCCGGACCAAAGATGGAGCAGTCTCGTCCTCCTCGCTGTTGTCGTCGACGATCCTCACAAGCCGGCGACGCTTGGGGGCATGGATGGTCGAGCCTTGGTCCATCAAAGGATCCGCGGTCGTTCCCGCTGGAATTGCTACCGTGGGGGATGGCTCCACAGGCATTGGCCTCTTCCCCGCCACCCTGTCTTCCGTGGTCGGCGCTGGACGGCTCTGGTCCTCATCGCTGCTGGTGTATTGGAGACACCGAGCAGCATTGTCTGCCGGCAGGTCCACCCTAGCAGGATGGTCCATACCGGGTGCCAGCGATACATACACCGAGCACCGGTCAATATCTCCTATCTGCAATACAATAGTGAACAAGTCATGAGTCAAAAGGCTACCGTACTTACATAGAAATATAGATAAACAAGGGCATTCATTAACCTTAGGAGCTGGTCGGCCTAGCTTAAAGGCATGCATCCGGTCATCACTTCGAACGAAGTTATTATCAGTCAGGTTAAATAACTCATTCATCAACCGTTGGACCTCTGACTTTTCCAAACCGTCCCGGTGCATCTTGGTCGGGTCTTGGCTTCCTACGTACTCGTACGCTGAGTGCACCAACCTTTGGCAAGGCATGACTCGTCAGACGAGGAAGTTCTCGACCACCCCTGGTCCGTCCAGACGGGACCAGTCGATTAGGTCCATCAACTCCGCCACCTGACCAGTGTACTCGGGCCGATCTGTCTAGCTGACCCTCTTTTCGGGGATGTATCCACATCGCAAAAAGTAGCGCTGCCCGGTTCTTCCCTAATGTAGAACCACCTCTTGTACCATTTGGTGAGGGAGGTGTTCCATGGGCAACTGAGGTAATGGTTTTTCATCCCATCATGAAGATTGAGGTATACTCCACCTGCAATCTTGGAGCCTCCAACCACTCCTTTCTTCCTCAAACAGAACAAGTAGCAGAATAGATCAAAGTGCGGCTCTATCCCGACATAGGCCTCGCACAAATGAATAAAAGTGGAAACAAGAAGAATGGAGTTCGGGTGCAGGTTGCAGATCCCGATCTCATAGTACAAAAGAAGGCCTTGAAGGAAAGGATGAACTGGAATCCCAAACCCCATCTTGAAATAATCTTCAAAAACTACAATCTCACCAGCGCGAGGGTCGGGGTAACTTTCCCCCTCCGGTGCTCTCCAGCCGCCGAGCTCCTGATTGTGCAGGAGTTCCATCTCGACGAGGTTGTTGAGGGATCTCGTGCTGCTCTGAGATTTCTTCCACTCCTTGGCCATCATCTCGGCCCTCTCCTTGGCGTCGCTCTTTGCCGTTTCCTTCTTGCGGAAAGCTTTGAACTCGGATTTGAGGAATTGAAGGTGCTGAGGAAGATGAAGGCTGAGCACTAGTATGCGACTGCTGGGTACAGAACAAGGGTGCGACCTTGGGCTTTTTTAAAACAATAGCCCCACCTCTACCACTTCCTGCATTTTGGGGAAGCGGGCGGTCTTTTCGGCGGTTGTGGCATTTCGGTTTTCAGGAGCTACTGTAGTAAATTTGGTGGCCATTTTTTAATAATTGCTGGTTTCCTTTCTTGATACCCGCAATGAGTGGATTTACAGTTCGTCGGCCCCTCTTTTTATGCAGCAGACTGACAAGATGGCAGGACGCTCTGTCACATCGCACATTAATGTGGTGATACGATTTCTTCAAAAAGATAAGTAAGATTTTTTTTGTCAGACGGACATGACAACCCAGAGACTGTACCGACCACCGATCATGATATGCTCGGGAACTGGTCGACCAGTCTGCCCATACGACAGCCTGGGGACTGTACCAACCACCGAGCATGATACGCTCGGGGACTGGCCGACTAGTTCGCCTATTCAATGATCTCGGGGACTGTGCGACCACCGAGCACGTTTGCATTCCCAACCATGTTCAGGGATTGGTCGACCAGTCTTTATTTTGTGCTCGGGGATTGTGCTGACCACCAAGCACGTTTACATTCCCAACCGTGCTCGGAGACTCATCAATCACTCCCTACGCTGTGCTCGGGACTTGCTTCGATTACTCTCTGACCACAGCTTTGAGATTGGACAGGATAATTTTTAACTTTTTAGACCTTGCTACAAGGCTCATACTTCGCCTTCCAGCAAGCTCGGGGACTACATCGGTACGATGCATCTGGCGATGCATTTCAGTATCAGATTTTCTATGTGGTTTTTCTTTATACCCTGGCACCACGTGCCTACATCACCTACTACCAGGCTCGGGGACTAAGTGGGCACACTTCACCTTGCGGTGAATATGCTTGCTTTTTGAAAGTTTATACTTTTTAGAAAAGTAAAGTGGGCACACTTCATCTGGAAAGAAATATTTTTTCTCAAGAGCACCATGGATTCTTCGAACAACCAGCTTCTTCGATGTTGATGTTCGTCGACTAGTTTTCAAGTTGGTCAAAATAACGTCGCGATTATTTGGGCGATTTTCCTGATTGTTAAGGATGTCAAGTCTTGTTGGTCGAAGAAGCTAAAGACGGCGTGTTACATCATAATACACGGTGCTCGGGGACTAGCTGTGGGGGTATAAACCCATATACCCTTACGGCTAGACTTGGGCCAGGAGGCTTGGCCCATCACGAGACAGTTCGAGGCTTGATCTAATTGCTCGGAGTTTCGCGCAAGGAAGCAAGACGTGGAGATCAAGCAAGATTCTATTCGGTTAGAATAGGAATTGATATCGTGTTATCTATGGCAATTGTAACCGACTAGGATTAGTTTCCAGATCTGTAACCCTGCCCTCTAGACTATATAAAGAGAGGCAAGGGACCCCCCTAGACATCTCATCTCAACTCAACACAATCCACAGCAATACAATCAAAAGCAGGACGTAGGTATTACGCCCACACGGCGGCCGAACCTAGATAAAAACCTTGTCCGTGTCTTGCGCCACCATCAAGTTCGTAGCTTGCGTACCTATCTGCCGAACTACCATGGGTATATCCCAAGGTAGACTGCCGACTAGCTTTCGTCGACAGTGTGTCATATGGAATCTTGCTTCTGTTCGTTTAGAGACAGTGTTAGTATTGGTACAAGATATGTGCACGGTTTACGCCCAATGCACCATAGGCTAAGAAACAATTTTAGACGCACCCGATGATACTCGTAGTTGAAGAGGCTCAAGTGGAGGCTCGATTTGGTCTGTTCGGATATAGTGCTAATCTTGATGCAAGATAGTTGCACAGTTTGCATGGAACGTACCATATGTTAAGAAAACAATTTGGACGCACCCAATGGAACTCCTAGATGACGTGTGACATATGGAATCTCGCTTCGGTCTGTTTGGAGACAATGTTAGTTTCGGTGCAAGATAGGTGCATAGTTTGTGCCTAATGCACCATAGTCTAAGAAACCATTTTTGATGCACCTGTTTGTACTCCTAGATGAAGAGACTCAAGTGGAAGCTCGGTTCGGTCTGTTTGGAGATAGTGCTAATCATGATGCAAGATAGGTGCACGGTTTGCATGTAACATACCATATGCTTAGAAATCAATTTGGATGCACCTGATGGAACTCCCTGATGACGTGTGTCATATGGAATCTCACTTTGGTCTGTTTAGAAACAGTGTTCGTTTTGGTGCAGGATATGTGCATGGTTTGCGCCTAATGCACCATAGTCTCATAAACCATTTTGGAAGCATCTGTTGGTACTTCGGTGAAGAGGCTCAAGTGGAAGCTCGGTTTGATCTATTTGGAGATAGTGCTAATCTTTATGCAAGATAGGTGTATCATCTGCAAGGAACATACCATATGCCTAGAAATCAATTTGGACGCACCCAATGGAACTCCTAAATGATGTGTGTCATATGGAATCTTGCTTCGGTCCGTTTGTAGACATTGTAAGTTTTAATGCAAGATAGGTGCACAGTTTGCACCTAATGCACCATAGTCTAAGAAACCATTTTGGATGCACTATTTGGTACTCCTGGGTGAAGAGGCTCAAGTGAAAGCTTGGTTCGGTCACTTTGGAGATAGTGCTAATCCTTAAGCAAGGTAGGTGCATGGTTTGCATGGAACATACCATATGTTAGTTTCGGTGCAAGATTGGTGCACAGTTTGCACCAAAGGCACCATAGTCTAAGAAACTATTTTAGACGCACTTGTTGGTACTCCTAGGTGAAGGGGCTCAAGTGGATACTCGGTTCAGTCTATTTAGAGATAGTGCTAATCTTGATGCAAGATAGGCGCACGGTTTGCATGGAACATACCAAATGCTTGGAAATCAATCTGGACGCACATGATGGAACTCCTAGATGACGTGTGTCATACGAAATCTTTTTTCATTCAGTTTGGAGATAGTGTTAGTTTTAGAGCAAGATAGGTGCAAGGTTTGCACATAGTGCAGCATAGGCTAAGAAACCATTTTGGACGCACCCGATGGTACTCCTAGGTAAAAGTCTCAAGTGAAAGCTCGGTTTGGTCTATTTGGAGATAGTGCTAATCTTGATGCAAGATAGATGCACGGTCAACATGGAATGTACCATATGCTTAGAAATTAATTTGGACACACCCGATAGAACTCCTTGATGACGTGTGTCATATGGAATCTCGCTTTGGTGTGCTTAGAGACAGTATTAGTTTCGGTGCAAGATATGTGCACGGTTTGCGCCTAATGCACCAAAGTCTAAGAAACCATTTTGGAAGCACCTGTTTGTACTCCTAGGTGAAGAGGCTCAAGTGGAGACTCAGTTCGGTCTGTTTAGAGATAGTGCTAATCTTGATGCAAGATAGGTGCACGATTTGCATGGAACATACCATATGCTCAGAAATCAATTTGGACGCACCAGATGGAACTCCTAGAGGACATGTGTCAGATGGAATCTCACTGTGGTCTGTTTAGAGACTGTTAGTTTTGGTGCAAGATAGGTGCACGGTTTGCACCAAATGCACCATTGGATAGGAAACCATTTTGGACGCACCCGATGGTACTCCTAGATCAGGGGGCTCAATTGAAAGCTCGGTTTGGTCTGTTTGGAGATAGTGCTAATCTTGATGCAAGATAGATGCACGGTTTGCATGGAACATATGATATGCTCAGAAGTCAATTAGGACACACCTGATATAACTCCTTGATGATGTGTGTCATATGGAATGACGAGGACATCAACGGCGATGCATCCACACTGCCGACACCAGTACCTATTGCTGGTCCACTTACTCATGCTCATGCTCGTCAACTTAATCATCAAGTGAGTTCCTTCTTAAGCTCTTGTACATCTTGTTTAGACCCTGGAAACACGTGCACTTTTGTTTTGATTAGGAATCAAGGAGAAGACCGAAAGGGACAAGGACTCACGTTGGCTGGATTCGGACTGCAGCAAAGCACCAATTTGTGACCGTCACCACGGTTGCATACGGATTCGGATTGGGGTGCTTCAGGACTTGTTGGAAAGCTTATAAAATATACATTCATATGAGTCTAGTCCCACGATGATATCTTTTCGGCAGCAGCGGCAAAGATCCAATTACCATCGAGAGGTCATGCTGTCCAGGGTGCTGCGTCCTCTTATTTTGGGCTGATGGCCCATGTATCAAGTTGGGTCCATTACGGATGTATCCTAGGGTTAAACCACAACCCTATATCTTCTTTGATCATCCTTTAGGGTACTTAAGGTCCCAACAGCTGCCGCCACACAGTTGGGTGTTGATTAGATCAAGTTTAGCCTTCGCTACTTGCTTGTAAACGCGCGTACTGATCCAGCCGCCCATCTTCTTGTTTTCGGAACCCCACTTCATTGGAGATAGAGTTTGAAACCTTTGTTTACATCTAGTAATTCAGTACTTGTTCTACTTGTTCTTGCTGGTTCTTCGATTGCTTGCAGGACGAGTGCCCTAGTGGCCGGTTGTCGCGCTTCACAAGATCGTGACAGCCATTGGAGGTGGTGTATCAGTTGCTATGGCGTGGCCTTGGAGGGCTGCAGTCGGGCCGTGAACATCAACTCCTTTCACCAATCGAGTTACCCAGCACCTCTCATCGAAAGATTGGGTAAAAACCCTAGTGGGTTCTTATCAGTTGGTAATCAGAGCAAGGTTTATCGGTGAGAGATTTTCAATTCTTTGCTGTTTTAATTTTCCCATAGTTCCAATAAAAAGCCAAAAACAGTAGTAGATTAGTTTTCCCACAGTCCTATAAACACTTTGAGCCTTGGCTAGTACTACTTAGTTAGGGCTTGATGTATTTGATTTACTTCGGTTGAGTCAAGTTGCTGGTCTTAGGGTTAGGCTTTTAGAGTTTTGAGTTCTTGACATGTTTTGGTCCTATCCATCATTTTCATCTCGCTGTCATCACCACCACCATATATTACATATCCACTATACCATATTTATCTCAATTGCAATCTTTACTGCCATATTTTTTCATTGTTACACCATATCCACCATTATTTGCTGAAAAGAAACAAAAATACTTTGTAAGTTGTTTCTATTTGAAATCTGATTTGTCGAGATTGAGATTTGTCCTAGTTTTGCAAAGTAAAGGAAAAGAAAAAGAAAGAGAAGAAAGAAGAGAAAAGAAAAAAAGAGAACAAAAAGAAGAAGAAAAGGAAAAGAAGAGAAAAGAAGAGAAAACAAAAAGAAAAGGGGAGTAATAGGTTGTTGTTGCTATTCTTGTGCTTTTTCCAACTGTACAGTGACTCCATTTGTGTCTAGGCTCACGTCTCTAGCACAGTCTAGCCTAGGACCAGCAAGGTACCACCGTCGAATGATTTCTCAACTTTCTTTTGTAATTAACATGGTGCTAGTTGTTCCTTGTTTTTAGCCCACCTATAGCTCCACATATTCTATAGCTTGACAGGTCTTATTGTTGCGGCACTGATACACTTCGTTCCATTGCTGCAAACTTGTCGGGACACCTCCAGTTGAGCAAGGTAAGAATTGGTAAGAATTTGTCTAACAACTTGAGAGTGAGCGCCTTATTGTAGCTACATCCTAATAGCTGTAGGGCTTCTATTTCTTCACATATTTTCTTGTTTCCACTGTTTTTTTAAAAAACCATGTTAGAAATAGAGGAAGTCAACAAGATTCTGTAGTCACCTCGCACTAAGGGCATCATACAACATTTTGAAAGGCAAGTGAAGCTACACACAGAGGGGCTTGATAACGACTTGCAGGTGATGAATGAAAAGTTAGGGCAGTTGGAGGCCACACAGATTGCCACTAATGATAAGCTTACAAAGGTGGAGGCAGCTATTGCTAATGTGGATAAAAGTCTTGTTGCGCTTCTCAAGCGTTTTGATGATTTCCACATAATGGATAAAGAGAAGCATAAGGAAGAAAACAAGGAGGAAGAACGAGTGGACAACAAGTATGATGATGATTACACTACTGATACTGAACGGGATGATCAAGACACTCGTGATCGACGTCACCTACGTCACAACCGTAGAGGTATGGGTGGCCACCGCCGATGTGAGGTACACAATAATAATGATGCTTTCAGTAAGATTAAATTTAAAATACCTCCTTTTGATGGTAAATATGATCCTGATGCTTACATTACTTGGGAGATTGCTGTTGATCAAAAGTTTGCATGTCATGAATTTCCTGAGGATACTCGTGTTAGGGCTGCTACTAGTGATTTTACTGATTTTGCCTTAGTTTGGTGGATAGAACATGGAAAGAAGAATCCTAATAACATACCTCGAGCTTGGAGTGCATTGAAGAGAATCATGCGGGCTAGATTTGTTCCTTCTTACTATGCACGTGATTTGTTACATAAGTTGCAGCAATTGAGACAAGGTGCTAAAAGTGTAGAAGAATATTATTAGGAATTACAAATGGGTATGCTGCGATGTAATTTAGAGAAGGAAGAGGAACCTGCTATGGCTAGATTTTTGGGCAGGTTAAATCGTGAAATTCAGGATATTCTTGCTTATAAAGAATATACTAATGTAACCCTTTGTTTCATCTTGCCTGTAAAGCCGAAAGGGAAGTGCACGGAAGACGTTCTAGCACCAGGTCTAACGTTTCTGCAGGGAAATCAATATCATGGCAACAACGCACATCTAATTCCATGTCAGGTCGTGCATCTCCCCAACAAAGCCGATCATCGGCGCCACCATCTTCTTCCAATGACAAACAACGTGATTCATCCATAAATTTAGCAACCAAACCAGTCCCAAAACTAGCTGCTAGTGCCTCTTCGGTTGCTTCCACAGGAAGAACAAGGGATATCCAATGTCATCGATGCAAGGGCTACGGACATGTGCAGCGTGATTGTCCCAACAAGCGTGTTTTGGTGGTTAACGTTGATGGTGGGTATTCCTCTGCTAGTGATTTTGATGATGATACACTTGCATTGCTTGTGGCTGACCATGCAGGTAGTGAAGAATATTTAGAAGAACACATTGATGCTGGCGATGCAGATCGCTATGAGAGTCTCATTGTGCAGCGTGTGCTTAGCGCACAAATGGAGAATGCAGAACAAAATCAGCGACACATATTGTTCTAAATGACGTGTGTCATCAAAGAGCGTTCGTGCCGCATGATCATTGATGGAGGAAGTTGCAACACCTTGGCCAGCAGTGAAATGGTGGAGAAGCTTGCGCTTACCACCAAGCCACATCCACACCCGTAGTACATTCAATGGCTGAACAATAGTGGTAAGGCAAAGGTAACTAGACTTGTGACAATCAATTTCACCATTGGATCATATAAAGATGTTGTTGAATGTGATGTTGTGCCTATGCAAGCTTGTAATATTCTGCTAGGTAGACCTTAGCAATTTGATAGGGATTCCATGCATCATGGTTGAACAAATCAATACTCCTTCTTGTTCCATGATAAAAAAATTATGTTGCACCCTATGTCGCCTGAAGCTATTATGCAAAGTGATGTTGCTAAAGCTGCAAAAGCTAAATGTGAGAGAAATACAAATGCCAAATCTATTGCTAATAAGAAAGATGAGATAAAATTAAAAGGCACATGTTTGCTTGCTACTAAATCTAATATTAATGAGTTCAATGCTTCTACATCTATTGCCTATGTTATGGTATGCAAGGATGCTTTGATTTTAATTTCAGATATGCAGCATTCTTTGCCTCCTACTGTTGCTAATATTTTGCAGGAGTATTTTGATGTTTTTCCAAGTGAGATACCAGCGGGGCTGCCTCCTATACGCGGAATTGAGCACCAAATTGATCTTATACATAGTGCATCTTTGCCAAACCGTGCGCCATGTAGGGTAAATCCGGAGGAAACAAAAGAAATCTAGCGACAAGTGCAAGAACTACTCAACAAAGGTTATGTACGTGAGTCTCTTAGTCCTTGTGCTGTTCTGGTTATTCTGGTGCCTAAGAAAGATGGAACATGGCGTATGTGTGTCGATTGTACGGCTATTAATAATATCACCATTCGATATCGATACCCTATTCCCCGTTTAGATGGTATGCTTGATGAAATGAGTGGTGCTGTTGTGTTTACCAAAGTTGATTTGCGTAGTGGGTACCATCAGATTCGTATGAAATTGGGAGATGAATGGAAAACTGCTTTCAAAACTAAATTTGGCTTATATGAGTGGTTAGTAATGTCGCTTGGATTAACTAATGCTCCTAGTACTTTCATAAGACTAATGAACAAGGTTTTGCGAGCTTTCATTGGAAAATTTGTTGTAGTCTATTTTGATGATATATTGATTTACAGCAAATCTATGGATGAACATCTTGATCATTTACGTGTTGTTTTTAATGCTCTACGTGATGCACGTTTATTTGGTAACCTTGAGAAGTGCACGTTTTGCACCGATCGAGTGTCTTTTCTTGGCTATGTTGTGACTCCACAGGGAATTGACGTTGACCAAGCCAAGGTGGAAGCTATACAGGGATGGCCTGTACCAAAGACTATCACCCAGGTGCGGAGTTTCCTAGGACTTGCTGGATTTTATCGCTGTTTTGTGAAGGATTTCAGCACCATTGCTGCACCATTGAATGAGCTTAAAAGAAGGGAGTGCCTTTTGAATGGGGTAAAGCACAAGAGAATTCTTTTAACATGTTGAAAGATAAGCTAACTCATGCACCTCTCCTACAACTTCCTGATTTTAATAAGACTTTTGAGCTTGAATGTGATGCTAGTGGAGTTGGTTTGGGTGGTGTTTTGTTACAAGAGGGTAAACCTATTGCATATTTTAGTGAGAAATTGAGTGGGCCTATTCTCAATTATTCTACTTATGATAAAGAACTCTGTGCTCTTGTTCGAACATTAGAGACATGGCAACATTATTTATGGCCCAAAGAGTTTGTTATACATTCTGATCATGAATCTTTGAAACATATTCGTATTCAAGGAAAACTGAATCGTAAACATGCTAAATGGGTAGAATTTATTGAATCCTTTCCTTCTGTTATTAAGTACAAGAAAGGGAAGGAGAATATTATTGCTGATGCTTTGTCAACGAGATATACTTTGCCGAATCAACTTGATTACAAGATCTTTGGATTAGAAACAATTAAAGACCAATATGTTCATGATGCTGATTTTAGAGACGTGTTGCTGCATTGTAAAGATGGAAAAGGGTGGAACAAATTCATTGTTAATGGTTTGTGTTTAGAGCTAACAAGCTATGCATTTCAGCTAGCTCTATTCGTTTGTTGTTGTTGCAGGAAGCACATGGAGGTGGCTTGATGGGCCATTTTGGAGCCAAAAAGACAGTGGACATACTTGCTGGTCATTTCTTTTGGCCAAAGATGAAAAGAGATGTGGAGAGGTTTGTTGCTAGATGCACAACATATCAAAAGGCAAAGTCACGGTCAAATCTACACGGTTTGTACTTACCTCTACCTGTTCCTAATGCTCCTTGGGAGGATATATCTATGGATTTTGTGTTGGGGTTACCAAGGACTAGGAGGGGACATGATAGTGTGTTTGTGGTTGTTGATAGATTTTCTAAGATGGCACATTTCATACCATGTCATAAAACTGATGATGCTAGACATATTGCTGATTTGTTCTTTTGAGAAATTGTTCGCTTACATGGTGTGCCCAACACAATTGTTTCTGATCGTGATGCTAAATTTCTTAGTCATTTTTGGAAGACTTTGTGGACAAAATTGGGGACTAAACTTTTATTTTCTACTACATGTCATCCCCAAACTGATGGTCAAACTGATGCTGTGAATAGAACTTTGTCAACTATGTTAAGACCTATTTTAAAGAAGAACATTAAAATGTGGGAAGAATGTTTGCCTCATATTGATTTTCTTATAATCGATCGTTGCATTCTACTACAAAAATGTGCCCGTTTTAGATTGTTTATGGTTTGTTGCCTCGAGCTCCGGTAGATTTAATGCCTTTGCCATCTTCTGAAATAGTAAATTTTGATGCTACTAAGTGTGCTGAATTGATGTTGAAACTACATGAAACAACTAAGCAAAACATAGAGCATATGAATGCTAAGTATAAGCTTGTGGATGATAAAGGAAGAAAGGAATTAAAATTTGAACCTAGAGACTTAGTTTGGTTGCATTTGAGAAAAGATAAATTTCCTAAACTGTGCAAATCTAAATTGTTACCTAGGGCTGCAGGACCGTTTAAAGTGCTAAAGAAAGTTAATGACAATGCATATGAGCTTGAATTGTCTGCAGATTTTGGAGTTAGTTCCACATTTAACATTGCAGATTTGAGACCATATTTGGGAGAAGAGGATGAGGACATCAACGGCGATGCATCTGAACCGCCGACACCAGTACCTATTGCTAGTCCACTTACTCGTGCTCGTGCTCATCAACTTAATCATCAAGTGAGTTCCTTCTTATGCTCTTGTCCATCTTGTTTAGACCCTTGAAACACGTGCACTTTTGTTTTGATTAGGAACCAAAGAGAAGACTGAAAGAGAGAAGGACTAACGTTGGCTGGATTCGGACTGCAGCAAAGCACCAACTTGTGACCGTCACCACGGATTCGGATTGGGGTGCTTCTAGACTTGTTGGAAAGCTTATAAAATCTACTTGCATATGAGTCCAATCCCACGATGATATCTGTTCGGCAGCAATAACAAAGATCCAATTACCATCGAGAGGTCTTGCTGTCCAGGGTGTTGTGTCATCTTATTTTGGGCTGATGGCCCATTACGGACATGTCCTAGGGTTAAACCATGAACCTAGACCCTCTTTTGGACATCCTTTAGGGTACTTAAGGTCCCTACAGCCGCCACCACACAGTTGGGTTTTGATTAAATCAAGTTTAGCCTTCGCTACTTGCTTGTAAACGCGCGTGCTGATCCAGCCGCCCGTCTTCTTGTTTTCGGAACCCTACTTCATTGGAGATAGAGTTTGAAACCTTTGTTTACATATAGTAATTTAGTACTTGTTCTACTTGTTTTTGCTGGTTCTTCGATTGCTTGCAGGACGAGTGCCCTAGTGGCCGGTTGTCGCGCTTCACAAGATTGTGACAGCCATTGGAGGTGGTGTATCGGTTGCTAAGGCGTGGCCTTGGAGGGCTGCAGTCGGGCCGTGAACGTCAACTCCTTTCACCAATCGAGTTACCCAGCAACTCTCATCGAAAGATTGGGCAAAGACCATAGCGGGTTCTTATCATGGAATCTTGCTTCGGTTCATTTAGAGACAGTGTTTGTTTTGGTAGAAGATATGTGCACGGTTTACGCCTAATGCACCATAGGCTAAGAAAACATTTTAGACACACCCGATGGTACTCGTAGTTGAAGAGGCTCAGGTGGAGGCTCGATTTGGTCTGTTCGGATATAGTGCTAATCTTGATGCAAGATAGTTGCACAATTTGCATTGAACGTACCATATGTTAAGAAATCAATTTGGACGCACCCAATGCAACTCCTAGATGACGTGTGTCATATGGAACCTCGCTTCGGTCTATTTGGAGACAATGTTAGTTTCGGTGAAAGATAGGTGCATAGTTTGTGCCAAATGCACCATAGTCTAAGAAACCATTTTTGACGCACCTGTTTGTACTCCTAGATGAAGAGGCTCAAGTGGAAGTTCGGTTTGGTCTATTTAGAGATAGTGCTAATCTTGATGCAAGATAGGGGCACGGTTTGCACGGAACATACCATATGCTTGGAAATCAATTTGGATGCACCCGATGGAACTTCTTGATGATGTGTGTCATATGGAATCTCGCTTTGGTCTGTTTAGAAACAGTGTTAGTTTCGGTGCAAGATATGTGCTTGGTTTGCGCCTAATGCACCATAGTCTAAGAAACCATTTTGGAAGCACCGGTTGGTACTTTGGTGAAGAGGCTCAAGTGGAAGCTCGGTTTGATCTGTTTGGAGAAAGTGCTAATCTTGATGCAAGATAGGTGCATGATTTGCAAGGAACATACCATATGCATAGAAATCAATTTGGACGCACCTAATGGAACTCCTAGATGACGTGTGTCTTATGGAATCTTGCTTCGGTCTGTTTGTAGATTTTCTAAGTTTTTGTGCAAGATAGGTGCACAGTTTGTGCCTAATGCACCATAGTCAAAGAAACCATTTTGGATGCACTATTTGGTACTATTGGGTGAAGACGCTCAAATGGAAGCTTGGTTCGGTCAGTTTGGAGATAGTGCTAATCCTTATGCAAGGTAGGTGCATGGTTTGCATGGAACATACCATATGCTTGGAAATCGATTTGGATGCACCCGATGGAACTCCTTGATGACGTGTATCATATGGAATCTTGCTTCGGTCCATTTAGAGACATTGTTAGTTTTGATGCAAGATAGGTGCACAGTTTGCACCTAACGCACCATAGTCTAAGAAACTATTTTGGACGCACTTGTTGGTACTCCTAGGTGAAGGGGCTCAAGTGGATGCTCGGTTCGGTCTGTTTGGAGATAGTGCTAATCTTGATGCAAGATAGGTGCACGGTTTGTATGGAACATACCAAATGCTTGGAAATAAATCTGGACGCACATGATGGAACTCCTAGATGACGTGTGTCATACGAAATCTTACTTCGGTCTGTTTGGAGACTGTGTTAGTTTCGGTGCAAGATAGGTGCAAGGTTTGCACATCAGCATAGGCTAAGAAACCATTTTGGACACACCCGATGGTACTCCTAGGTAAAAGGCTCAAGTGAAAGCTCGGTTTGGTCTATTTGGAGATAGTGCAAATCTTGATGCAAGATAGATGCACGGTCTACATGGAACGTACCATATGCTTAGAAATTAATTTGGACACACCTGATAGAACTCCTTGATGACGTGTGTCATATGGAATCTCGCTTTGGTGTGCTTAGAGACACTATTAGTTTCGGTGCAAGATATGTGCACGGTTTGCGCCTAATGCACCAAAGTCTAAGAAACCATTTTGGAAGCACCTGTTGGTAGGTGAAAAGGCTCAAGTGGAGGCTATCAGTCTATTGAGAGATAGTGCTAATCTTAATGCAAGATAGGTGCAAGATTCGCATGGAACATACCATATGCTCAAAAATCAATTTGGACTCACCAGATGGAACTCCTAGATGACATGTGTCATATGGAATCTCACTTCGGTCCGTTTAGAGACAGTATTAGTTTCGTTGCAATATAGGTGCACGGTTTGCACCTAGTGCACCATAGAATAAGAAAGCATTTTGAACGCACCCGATGGTACTCCTAGGTCAAGGGGCTCAAGTGAAAGCTCGGTTTGGTCTGTTTGGAGATAGTGTTAATCTTGATGCAGGATAGATGCTCGGTTTGCATGGAACATACGATATGCTCAGAAATCAAATAGGACGCACCAAATATAACTCCTTGATGATGTGTGTCATATGGAATCTTGCTTCGGTTCGTTTTGAGACAGTGTTAGTTTTGGTAGAAGATATGTGCACGGTTTACGCCTAATGCACCATAGGCTAAGAAACCATTTTAGACGCACCCGATGGTATTCGTAGTTGAAGAGGCTCAAGTGGAGGCTCGATTTGGTCTGTTCAGATATAGTGCTAATCTTGATGCAAGATAGTTACACAGTTTGCATGGAACGTACCATATGTTAAGAAATCAATTTGGACGCACCCAATGGAACTCCTATATGACATGTGTCATATGGAATCTCGCTTCGGTTTGTTTGGAGACAATGTTAGTTTTGGTGCAAGATAGGTGCATAGTTTGCGCCTAATGCACCATAGTCTAAGAAACCATTTTTGACGCACCGGTTTGTACTCCTCGACGAAGAGGCTCAAGTGGAAGCTTGGTTCGATCTGTTTGGAGATAGTGCTAATCTTGATGCAAGATAGGTGCACGGTTTGCCTGGAACATACCATATCCTTGGAAATCAATTTGGATGCACCGGATGGAACTCCTCGGTGACGTGTGTCATATGGAATCTCGCTTTGGCCTGTTTAGAAACAGTGTTAGTTTCGGTGCAAGATATGTGCATGGTTTGTGTCTAATGCTCCATAGTCTAAGAAACCATTTTGGAAGCACCTGTTGGTACTTCAATGAAGAGGCTCAAGTGGAGGCTCAGTTTGATCTGTTTGGAGATAGTGCAAATCTTGATGCAAGATAGGTGCATGATTTGCAAGGAACATACCATATGCTTAGAAATCAATATGGACGCACCCAATGAAACTCCTAGATGACGTGTGTCATATTGAATCTTGCTTTGGTCCATTTGTAGACATTGTAAGTTTTAGTGCAAGATAGATGCACAGTTTGCACCTAATGCACCGTAGTCTAAGAAACCATTTTGGACGCACTATTTGGTACTCCTGGGTGAAGACGCTCAAGTGGAAGCTTGGTTCGGTCAGTTTGGAGATAGTGCTAATCCTTATGCAAGGTAGGTGCATGGTTTGCATGGAACATACCATATGCTTGGAAATCAATTTGGATGCACCCGATGGAACTCCTTGATGATGTGTGTCATATGGAATCTCGCTTCGGTCGATTTGGAGACATTGTTAGTTTCAGTGTAAGATAGGTGCACAGTTTGCACCTAATGCACCATAGTCTAAGAAACCATTTTGGATGAACTTTTTGGTACTCCTAGGTGAAGGGGCTCAAGTGGATGCTCGGTTCGGTCTGTTTGGAGATAGTGCTAATCTTGATGTAAGATAGGTGCACAGTTTGCATGGAACATACCAAATGCTTGGAAATCAATCTGGACGCATATGATGGAACTCCTAGATGATGTGTGTCATATGAAATATTACTTCGGTCTGTTTGGAGACACTATTACTTTTGGTGCAAGATAGGTGCAAGGTTTTCACATAATGCAGCATAGGCTAAGAAACCATTTTGGATGCACCCGATGGTACTCCTAGGTAAAAGGCTCAAGTGAAAGCTCGGTTTCATCTATTTAGAGTTAGTTCTAATCTTGATGTAACATAGATGCACGGTCTGCATGGAACGTACCATATGCTTAGAAATTAATTTGGACACACCCGATAGACTCCTTTTTGACATGTGTCATACGGAATCTCACTCTGGTGTGCTTAGAGACAGTATTAGTTTCGATTCAAGATATGTGCACGGTTTGCGCCTAATGCACCAAAGTCTAAGAAACCATTTTGGAAGCACCTGTTGGTACTCCAAGGTGAAGAGGCTCAAGTGGAGGCTCGGTTCGGTCTATTTAGAGATAGTGCTAATCTTGATGCAAGATAGGTGCACGATTTGCATAGAACATACCATATGCTCAGAAATCAATTTGGACGCACTAGATGGAACTCCTAGATAACATGTGTCATATGGAATTTCACTTCGGTCTGTTTAGAGACAGTGTTAGTTTTGGTGCAAGATAGGTGCACAGTTCGCACCTAATGCACCATAGGATCAGAAACCATTTTGGACGCACCCGATAGTACTCCTAGGTCAAGGGGCTCATGTGAAAGCTTGGTTTGGTCTGTTTGGAGATAGTGCTAATCTTGATGCAAGATAAATGCATGGTTTGCACGGAACATATGCTATGCTTAGAAACCAATTAGGACGCACCTGATATAACTCCTTGATCATGTGTGTCATATGGAATCTTGCTTCGGTTCGTTTAGAGACAGTTTTAGTTTTGGTAGAAGATATGTGCACGGTTTACGCCTAATGCACCATAGGCTAAGAAACCATTTTAGACGCACCCGATGGTACTCGTAGTTGAAGAGGCTCAAGTGGAGGCTCGATTTGGTCTGTTTGGATATGGCGGTAATCTTGTTGCAAGATAGTTGCACAGTTTGCATGGAACATACCATATGCTTAGAAATCAATTTGGACACACCCAATGGAACTCCTAGATGACGTGTGTCATATGGAATCTTGCTTCGGTCTGTTTGTAGACATTGTAAGTTTTAGTGCAAGATAGGTGCACAGTTTGTGCCTAATGCACCATAGTCTAAGAAACCATTTTGGACGCACTATTTGGTACTCCTGGGTGAAGAGGCTCAAGTGGAAGCTTGGTTCGGTCAGTTTGGAGATGGTGCTAATCCTTATGCAAAGTAGGTGCATGGTTTGCATAGAACATACCATATGCTTGGAAATCAATTTGGATGCACCAGATGGAAGTCCTTGATGACGTGTGTCATATGGAATCTCGCTTCGGTCTATTTGGAGACAATGTTTGTTTCGGTGCAAGATAGGTGCATAGTTTGTGCCTAATGCACCATAGTCTAAGAAACCATTTTTGATGCACTTGTTAGTACTCCAAGGTGAAGGGTCTCAAGTGGATACTTGGTTCGGTCTGTTTGGAGATAGTGCTAATCTTGATGAAAGATAGGTGCACGGTTTGCATGGAACATACCAAATGCTTGGAAATCAATGTGGACGCACATGATGGAACTCCTAGATGACGTGTGTCATACGAAACTTGTTTCGGTATGTTTGGAGACAGTGTTAGTTTCAGTGCAAGATAGGTGCAAGGTTTGCACATAATGCAGCATAGGCTAAGAAACCAATTTGTACGCATCCGATCGTACTCCTAGGTAAAAGGCTCAAGTGAAAGCTCGGTTTGGTCTATTTGGAGATAGTGCTAATCTTGATGCAAGATAGATGCATGGTCTGCATGGAACGTACCACATGTTTAGAAATTAATTTGGACACACCCGATAGAACTCTTTGATGACATCTGTCATATGGAATCTCGCTTTGGTGTGCTTAGAGACAGTATTAGTTTCGGTTCAAGATATGTGCACGGTTTGCGCCTAATGCACCTAAGTCTAAGAAACCATTTTGGAAGCAACTGTTGGTACTCCTAGGTGAAGAGGCTCAAGCGGAGGCTCGGTTCGGTCTGTTTAGAGATAGTGCTATTCTTGATGCAAGATAGGTGCACGATTTGCAAGGAACATACCATATGCTCAGAAATCAATTTGGACATGTGTCATATGGAATCTCACTTCGGTACGTTTAGAGACAGTGTTAGTTTCGGTGCAAGATAGGTGCACGGTTTGCACCTAATGCACCATAGGATAAGAAACCATTTTGGATGCACCCGATGGTACTCCTAGGTCATGGGGCTCAAGTGAAAACTCGGTTTGGTCTGTTTGGAGATAGTGCTAATCTTTATGCAAGATAGATGCACGGTTTGTATGGAACATACGATATGCACAGAAATCAATTAGGACGCACCTGATATAACTCCTTGATGATGTGTGTCATATAGAATCTTACTTTGATTCGTTTAGAGACAGTGTTAGTTTTGGTAGAAGATATGTACACGGTTTACGCCTAATGCACCATAGGCTAAGAAACCATTTTAGACGCACCCGATGGTACTAGTAGTTGAAGAGGCTCAAGTGGAGGCTCGATTTGGTCTGTTCGGATACAGTGCTAATCTCGATGCAAGATAGTTGCACAGTTTGCATGGAACGTACCATATGTTAAGAAATCATTTTGGACGCACCTAATGGAACTCCTAGATGACGTGTGTCATATGAAATCTCACTTCGGTCTATTTGGAGACAATGTTTGTTTCGGTGCAAGATAGGTGCATAGTTTGTGCCTAATGCACCATAGTCTAAGAAACCATTTTTGACGCAACTGTTTGTACTCCTAAATGAAGAGGCTCAAGTGGAAGCTCGGTTCGGTCTGTTTGCAGATATTGCTAATCTTGATGCAAGATAGGTGCACGGTTTGCATAGAACTTACCATATGCTTGGAAATCAACTTGGATGCACCCGATGGAACTCCTTGATGACGTGTGTCATATGGAATCTCACTTTCGTCTGTTTAGAAACAGTGTTAGTTTCAATGCAAGATATGTGCATGGTTTGCGCCTAATCCACCATAGTCTAAGAAACCATTTTGGAAGCACCTGTTGGTACTTCGGTGAAGAGGCTCAAGTGGAAGCTCGGTTTGATCTGTTCGGAGATAGTGCTAATCTTGATGCAAGTTAGGTGCATGATTTGTAAGAAACATACCATATGCTTAGAAATCAATTTTGACGCACCCAATGGAAATCCTAGATGACGTGTGTCATATGGAATCTTGCTTTGGTCCGTTCGTAGACATTGTAAGTTTTAGTGCAAGATAGCTGCCCAGTTTGCGCCTAATGCACTATAGTCTAAGAAACCATTTTGGACGCACTATTTGGTACTCCTGGGTGAAGAGGCTGGCTTGGTTTTGTCAGTTTGGAGATAGTGCTAATCCTTATGCAAGGTAGGTGCATGGTTTGCATGGAACATATCATATGCTTGGAAATAAATTTGGATGCACTCGATGGAACTCCTTGATGACGTGTGTCATATGGAATCTTGCTATGGTCCATTTGGAGATATTGTTAGTTTTGGTGCAAGTTAGGTGCACAGTTTGCATCTAATGCACCATAGTCTAAGAAACCATTTTGGACGCACTTGTTGGTACTCCTAGGTGAAGGAGCTCAAGTGGATGCTTGGTTCGGTCCGTTTGGAGATAGTGCTAATCTTAATGCAAGATAGGTGCACGGTTTGCATGGAACATACCAAATGCTTGGAAATCAATTTGGACGCACATGATGGAACTCCTAGATGACGTGTGTCATACGAAATCTTGCTTTGATCTGTTTGGAGACAGTGTTAGTTTCGGTGCAAGATAGGTGCAAGGTTTGCACATATGCAGCATGATGACGTGTGTCATACAAAATCTTGCTTTGGTCTATTTGGAGACAGTGTTAGTTTTGGTGCAAGATAGGTGCAAGGTTTGCACATAATGCAGCATAGGCTAAGAGACCATTTTGGACCCACCCAATGGTACTCCTAGGTAAAAGGCTCAAGTGAAAGCTTGGTTTGGTCTATTTGGAGATAGTGCTAATCTTGATGCAAGATAGATGTATGGTCTGCATGGAACATACCATATGCTTAGAAAAATAATTCGGACACACCCGATAGAACTCTTTGATGACGTGTGTCATATGGATTCTCGCTTTCTTTTGCTTAGAGACAGTATTAGTTTCGGTGCAAGATATGTGCACGGTTTGCTCCTAATGCACCTAAGTATAAGGAACCATTTTGGAAGCACCTGTTGGTACTCCTAGGTGAAGGGGCTCAAGTGGAGGCTCGGTTCGGTCTGTTTAGAGATAGTGCTAATCTTGATGCAAGATAGAAGCACGATTTGCATGGAACATACCGTATGTTCAGAAATCAATTTGGACGCACCAGATGGAACTGCTAGATGACATGTGTCGTATGGAATCTCACTTCGGTCTGTTTAGAGACTGTTAGTTTCGATGCAAGAAAGGTGCATGGTTTGCACCTAATGCACCATAGGATAAGAAACCATTTTGGATGCACCAGATGGTACTCCAAGGTCATGGGGCTCAAGTGAAAACTCGGTTTGGTCCGTTTGGAGATAGTGCTAATCTTGATGCAAGATAGATGCACGGTTTGCATGGAACACACGATATGCACAGAAATTAATTAGGACGCACCTGATATAACTCCTTGATGATGTGTGTCATATGGAATCTTGCTTTGATTCATTTAGAGACAGTGTTAGTTTTGGTAGAATATATGTGCACGGTTTACGCCAAATGCACCATAGACTAAGAAACCATTTTAGACGCACATGATGGTACTAGTAGTTCAAGAGGCTCAAGTGGAGGCTCGATTTGGTATGTCGGATATAGTGCTAATCTTGATGCAATATAGTTGCACAGTTTGCATGTAACGTACCATATGTTAAGAATTCAATTTGGACGCACCTAATGGAACGCCAAGATGATGTGTGTCATATGAAATCTCGCTTCGGTCTATTTGGAGACAAAGTTAGTTTCGGTGCAAGATAGGTGCATAGTTTGTGCCTAATGCACCATAGTCTAAGAAACCATTTTTGACGCACCTGTTTGTACTCCTAGATGAAGAGGCTCAAGTGGATGCTCGGTTCGGTCTGTTTGGAAATAGTGCTAATCTTGATGCAAGATAGGTGCACGGTTTGCATATACCATATGTTTGGAAATCAATTTGGATGCACCCGATGGAACGCCTTGATGACGTGTGTCATATGGAATCTCGCTTTGGTCTCTTTGGAAACAGTGTTAGTTTCGGTGCAAGATATGTGCATGGTTTGCGCCTAATGCACCATAGTCTAAGAAACCATTTTGGAAGCACCTGTTGGTACTTCAGTGAAGAGGCTCAAGTGGAAGCTCAGTTTGATCTGTTTAGAGATAGTGCTAATTTTGATGCAAGATAGGTGCATGATTTGCAAGGAACATACCATATGCTTAGAAATTAATTTGGACGCACCCAATGGAACTCCTAGATGACGTGTGTCATATGGAATCTTGCTTCGGTCCGTTTGTAGACAATGTAAGTTTTAGTGCAAGATAGGTGCACAGTTTGCGCCTAATGCACCATAGTCTAAGAAACCATTTTGTATGAACTATTTGGTACTCCTAGGTGAAGAGGCTCAAGTGAAAGCTTGGTTCGGTCAGTTTGGAGATAGTGCTAATCCTTATGCAAGGTAGGTGCATGGTTTGCATGGAACATACAATATGCTTGGAAATCAATTTGGATG